>NW_027249956.1:0-55905 GCF_030848795.1 Temnothorax nylanderi
GAGAGAGAGAGAGAGAGAGTATTTGCGTGTCTTATTACATATGTCCTCCGGGGCGAAGCCCGGGTAACCAGCTAGTATATATATATATAGGGAAAAATTTATTGAACGTTTTATTTATTTAGTGATTTTGTTTATTATATCTATGGTTTTAATAATTATTTCTCCTAGGATTATTAGAATTTTATTTGGGTGGGATGAATTGGGGTTAGTTTCTTATTGTTTAGTAATTTACTATCAAAATTTTATATCTTATAATTCAGGAATAGTTACTGTTTTATGTAATCGAGTGGGTGATGTGGGGTTGTTGATAAGGATTGGGTTATTGTTAATAAAAGGGAGGTGAAATTATTGAATGTTAAGGGAGGATAAATTATTAATATTCATAATATTATTAGCTGCAATTAGAAAAAGAGCTCAAATTTCTTTTTCTACGTGATTACCCATGGCAATAGCAGCTCCAACACCAATTTCAGCGCTAGTTCATTCTTCAACTTTAGTTACTGCTGGGGTTTATTTAATGATTCGATTTAACAGATTTTTATTAGGGAGTAAAGTAAATTTATTTTTATTATTTTTATCAGTTTTGACTATATTTATATCTGGGTTAATAGCTAATGTTAAAAATGATTTGAAAAAAATTATTGCTTTATCTACTTTAAGGCAGTTAGGGTTAATAATAATGATTTTAAGAATGGGGATAAAGATTGTTGCTTTTTATCATTTATTAACTCATGCAATTTTTAAATCTATGTTATTTATGTGTGCGGGGATTATTATTCATTCTATAATAAATAATCAAGATATTTGTTTGTTAGGGAATTTAAATAAAGTAATTCCTTTTACTATAATGAGATTTATAATTTCTAGTTTAGCCTTGTGCGGGTTTCCATTTATAGTTGGATTTTATTCAAAGGATTTTATTATAGAGAAAGTATATATATTAATAGCAAATATATTTTTAGTAGTTTTAATTTTAATTTCTTTAATATTTACTGTTTCTTATTCTATTCGTTTATATTATTACATATTTTTTTTAATATAAAATTTTATAGTTATTATAATTTAAAAGAAAATAATTTAATGAACTTATCTATAATAATTTTAGTAATGATAAGAATTTTTGTAGGATCTATATTAAGTTGATTGTTTTTTTTATGATTTATATGGGGCTTATTTAAGGACGGGATTGAAACTATTAGCTTTAAGAAGTTGTATGTGTGGATTAATCATTGGGATATTTTTAGCTTTTAATAATTTTATAAGAAAATTGTATTATTTAAATTTTTATGTAAGTTCAATGTGGTATTTAAATTATTTATATTTGTGATTGTATAATCCTTTAAATATTGTGGGGGTAAAAGTGATAGAGGTAGATATATCTTGATTAGAATATTTAGGAAAAAATTCATTCATATATATAATTCAATATTTTTGTGTTAAATTTATATATAAGATATATATGTCTGTATATTTATTTATTAATATTTTGGGGTGAATATATTTATTAATTTAAAAATTTAAATAGCTTATAAAGGCATAAAGCATAATATTGAAGATATTAAGAAAATTAGTGGATTTTTAAATAAATATATAGAATATTATTTTTATAGTGAAAATATAATGTTTTTTAAACTATATTTAAATTATTAATTATTTTTATTTTTAGAATATAGAATATATAAAGGGTAATTAAGTGGAGGATGGTGAATAATATTTATTATTTCTTAATTTGGTTAAAACTAATTTTATTTATAATTAAAGAAACTTAAAGTAATATGATTTAGAAATTTATCATAGGTAATGAATTAGAAGTTTATTTTAAATTACTTCAACTAGAAAGTTAAAAAGTTTCAATGGATTTATTAACAATAATTTACCTCTATCTTGGTTTTAATTAAAAGATTTTTTAAAGTTCTCTTAGATTTTTATATTAAATCAAGTATTTAAGTCAAAATTAAATTGTAATTTTTTACTTTAAGAGGTAAGATATATGAAAAAATTTATAATTTTTAAATGCAATTTAAATGTTTTTATTTTAAACTAATATCCTTGGAAATGATTTTATAAATTTTAGATTTTTCAATCAATGGATTGTTCAGTATATTCTAAGAATAAACCAAAAATTAGAATTATAATAAATATTACAGAAGTTAAGATTATTGGTAAATTAAATATTTTAAATATATGAATTAAAGGGATTAAAAGGGCGATTTCGATGTCAAAAATTAAAAAAATTAAACTAATTAAAAAAAATTGAATTCTAAAGGGTATGCGGGGGGGGGGTGACATAGGGTCAAAGCCACATTCAAATGGGGAAATTTTTTCTCGGTCTTGAAAAGATTTTTTTGAGATTAAATAATTTAGTATTAATAAAAGGGTAGAAATTGTTAATAAAATACTAATTATATAAGTAAGTTGGATAATTATTTATATTAAAGTAAATTAAATTTTTTAATTGGAAATTAAATGTAATAAATTAATTATACTATATAAATTATAAAATTTATTAAAAAGAGATAAATTTATAAAAAATTAGAATTTTTATCAATAGATTGAGATGTATAAAAATAATCATACGACATCTACAAAATGTCAGTATCATGCAGCTGCTTCAAATCCAAAGTGATGATAGGAAGAGAATTGAAGAATGTTTATTCGAAAAAGACATACAGTAAGAAATAAAGTTCCAATAATTACATGTAAACCATGAAATCCTGTAGCAATGAAAAAAGTTGAGCCATAAATTGAGTCTGCAATAGTGAATGGGGCTTCTTTATATTCAATAATTTGTAAAATAGTAAAATAAATTCCTAAAATAATAGTAAAATAAAGACTTTTTTTTCTTTCTTTAAAATTTTTATTTAATATGGCATGGTGTCTTCAAGTAACTGTTAAGCCTGATGAAATTAAAATAATTGTATTTATTAAAGGAATATCAAGGGTTAAAAGGAATAATACCTAAGGGAGGTCATAATTGTCCAATTTCTATGTTAGGGGCCAGGGAAGAATGAAAGTATGCTCAGAAGAAGGAGAAAAAAAAATAAAATTTCAGAGATAATAAATAAAATTATACCTAAGCGTGTTCCCTTGTAAACGTTTAATGTGTGACATCCTTGGAAAGTTGCTTCTCGAGTTACATCACGTCATCATTGAATTATACAAAAAAGAGTTCTAGGGATAGTTAAAATTATGGAGTACCTATAATGGTGAAATCATCTTACTGTACAAATTAAATTTATAAATTCTTAATGAAATAAGAATTGGTCATGGACTAACACTTACTAGATGAAAGGGGTGGTTCATAATTAAATTTCTCTTCTATAAAGAGTTGAAAGAATAGAGAATACATAGGCTTGAATTATGGATACAGAGATTTCTAAAATAAATAATAAAATTTGAGATATGATTATAATTATAAAAATTATGAAATTATTGATTGATTGACCAGTTGACCCTAGTAAAGACAATAAAAGATGGCCTGCAATTATATTTGCTGTTAATCGAATTGCTAAAGTAAGAGGGCGGATAATTAGTCTGATAGTTTCAATGATATCTATGAAAGATATTAATAAAAGAGGAGTGCCTTCAGGAGTTAAGTGAGCTATTAAAATATTTAGGTAATTATAAATTTGGTAAATAATTGTTCTAAATCAAAGAGTTAAGGATAGAGACACAAAAATTTATGTGTCTAGATGCTGTAAAGATATAGGGAAAGAGTCCTAAAAAATTGTTGAAAAAAATTATTAATAAGAGACTAATAAAAATAATTAGATTAGAATATGAATAAGAGATTAAAATTTTAAATTCTTAAAATAAATAAAAAATTAAATATTTTCATAATAAAATTAATCGGGATGGAATAAATCAATATTAGTAGGGGAGGAGGGTAAAAATAATAATTAACCTTAATCAATTTAATGAGAGATTTATAGATGTTGAGGAGTCAAAAATTGAAAAAATATTTATTATCATAATCAATTAAAATAAAGTGATCTCATTGAAGGATGAATATGAATATGAAAAGTTTGAGGAACTGGGGTAATTATAAAATATAAAAAAGATGAGATAGTTAAAAGTAAGCTAATAGTTAAAATAATAATAGTAGATTATAATAAGGGTCTTATTTGTGGGATTAAAGAATATTAATATATAGAAATTTAATAATTTTAAATTAACAATTTTAAATTTAATGTTAAAGGTTTAACTAATTCTTTCATTAAAAATAGGGTCCATACCTATTATATTTTGATTTAAAAAATCAATACTTTTATTATATTCAGTCATTTAATGAAGTTATTATATAGGGTTTAATTATTGTTAATAAAATAAGTTAATCAATTTTGCTTCCTCATAGAGGAAGCTTTGTTTTCGTAAAAAAAATTTTTTTTATTTGTTTTTCTGAATGTGTTTAGAATGTTCTAAAACGTCGAAAAATTGTAATTTTAAAAAATGTCTATGTATGTATGTGTGTGTGTATGTGTGTATGTGTGTATGTGCCAAATTTACCGAAATTTCTATAACTCCAGAATTAATCAACCAAATCTTAACGAATTGTATATGAAATATGGGTAGAATTTTCCGGGGAGTGCTATAGAATGTACAGTTTTTCGTTATCTATTTTCTGGAAACCGATTTTTTAAATTTTTTTACCTGTAAGAATTAGAAAAATTAAAAAATCGGTTTCCAGAACATCGGTAACGAAAAACTACACACTCTATAGCACTCGCCGGAAAATTCTACCCCTATTTTATATGGTTTTAATACAAATTCGGTCCAATAGTTTTTAAGTTAATAACGTTTTTTTTAATTTTTATAATTCTTACGGGTGATGCACTCCCTGGAAAATTCTACCCTTATTTCATATACTTGTAAAAATTCGGTCCAATAGTTTTTAAGTTATTATTACACAAAACGATTATTACTGTACAAAACATCGTGTTTGAACAAGACATCGTATCTGAACAAGGCATCGTGTCTGAACAAGATATCATATTTGTCGTAAAGACGAATGTGTAAAAAATATTAGAAAATAATTGAGTTTTTATATGTATACACATATACAGTAAAAAATATAATGAAAGAATAGAAAAAATATTCTAAATTTTTTACTTTGTCTCTAAGAGTATATGTATAATAATATATATAGTTTTATTTTCTTCTCTGTTATAATTATAATCATAAAAAAGCAAAATTCGATAATATTATTTTTTAGTGGACTAGGCCTACAGGGGAAACCACTTAAAAAAAAACGCGTTAACAATAGTACCTCATGGGTAACGAGGAAATCTATTGTCGTGATTTTTTATATACTTTTGATAAAAATTTGGTCGAATAGTTTAAGAGTGTTTAAAGAACAAACATACATACATACATACATATATACATTCTATTTTATATATGTAGATATAAAGATTTACATATTTAAAAAAGTCTTCTTATAACAAAAAAAAATTAAATCGATAATGACTTTGAGAGTTCAGGCTACATGATCCATATATAGACTTCGCAAATGGACCTTTAATCGCATATAAAGTTGGGTCGAATCAACTTACTTGAGTGAA
This sequence comes from Temnothorax nylanderi, assembly GCF_030848795.1. Classification (NCBI taxonomy): domain Eukaryota; kingdom Metazoa; phylum Arthropoda; class Insecta; order Hymenoptera; family Formicidae; genus Temnothorax; species Temnothorax nylanderi. The sequence goes on from NW_027249956.1 coordinate 5,562, forward strand.
AAATACAATGTGATATTAAAAATAATTTTAAAATGTGTAAATTAGAAAGTTGTACATTACTTCCGTAAAAGAATTAACTAATCAATTGAACCAAATAGAAATAAAAAATATCTACAATTAGTAGAGATTAATTTTACTAAAAACATTAATTATTTAATTGATTTTTGTAATAGTATATCATAAATTAGTATAACAGATATTAGTCACAGTAAAACTTATCACAATAAAAAAATGGTGCAAGTAGAAACTTGCACATTGCTTCCTCATACAATTGTTTACTTATAGTTCTTAAGCTTTTATTTTATTTGATGCATAATTATTAGTATTTATTTATTTGTTTTGGCTTCCTCATAGAGGAAGCTTTGTGAGCGAAGGTTTCTACTTGCACACTTAAAAACTATGAAACAATGTGCAAATTTATAATTTACATACTTAAAAATTTTAAGAAAGTTTCTACTTGCCCACTTAAAAACTAAATTAATGTGCAGGAAATTTAATAATTTTAAATTAACAATTTTAAATTTAATGTTAAAGGTTTAACTAATTCTTTCATTAAAAATAGGGTCAATACCTATTATATTTTGATTTAAAAGATCAATACTTTTATTATATTCAGTCATTTAATGAAGTTATTATATAGGGTTTAATTATTGTTAATAAAATAAGTTAATCAATTTTTAAAGTTATTAAGGTTTGTAGATTCAATTACGATTGGTATAAATCTATGATTAGTTCCACAAATTTCAGAACATTGGCTAAAAAATAATCCGGGTCGATTTATAAATAATATAGTTTGATTTAGACGTCCTGGGGTTGAATCTATTTTAATACCTAGGGAGGGGATGGTTCATGCGTGAATTACATCGATTGATGTAGTTAGTAGACGAATAGTTAAGATGAATGGTAAAATGCATCGATTGTCGACATCAAGTAAGCGAAATTCATTATTTGTTAATTGATTAGTGGATAACATAAAAGAATCAAATTCAATATTGTTGAAATCAGAATATTCATATCTTCAGTATCATTGATGGCCAATGGTTTTAATCGTAAGATTATTGGAGTGAAGTTTATCGGTAAGGTAGAGAATTTTTAAAGAAGGTATGGCAATAAAAATTAGAATAAATATGGGAATGATAGTTCAAATTAATTCGATTGTATAACCATAAAGTAAATATCGATTAATAAGTTTATTATAAGTTATTATTATTATTATAAAAGTAATTAATATTGCAATAAAAATTAAGATAATTATAGTAAAATCATGAAAAAAAATTATTATATCATAGGTTGAGGAATTTGATTCTTGGAGTGTTAATGATCATGTATTATGTTTTAATAAAAGAATTAATCTTTATAAGAGGATTTTAAATCCATTGCACTAATCTCTCATATTAAAAAATTGCTGGGATTTCATTATATCTATGATTAAGAGGGGGATAGTTAGTATTTCATTCTAAGGATAGGGATAAAAAAATATATTAATAAGTATACGTTTGGCTCTTAGGGCTTCTCAAATAGTAAACATTAAGATTATTAAACTAATAATAGAAATAAGGGATCCGATAGAAGAGATAATATTTCATGATAGGAAATTATCGGGATAATCTGAATATCGTCGGGGTATACCTCTAAGTCCCAGAAAATGTTGAGGGAAGAAAGTTAAATTGACTCCGATAAATATAGAAAAGAATTGAATATTAAGGTAAAAGTTATTCAGGGTAAATCCAGAAATTAGAGGGAATCAGTGGATAAATCTAGCAATAATAGCAAATACAGCTCCTATAGATAGAACATAATGAAAGTGGGCGACTACATAGTATGTATCATGTAAAATAATATCAATAGAAGAATTTGAGGTAATTATTCAGTTTACACCCCTCACCTCCGATTTTGATGAACTTAGGCTTAATCGACGCGTTTTTGTACGAAACGAAAGAATCTGGCAGAAAAAAGTGTCGCTCTGCCTCGCGACGCGAGATATTAAACGTTAAAGTTGACAGGAATCAGGTTATGATTCCCGTCATACCGACGAGATATCGCAACACTGAACATGCCCTGCGGCCACATACGCATGCTCAGTGGCCGCACGCGCATGCTCAGTGGCCGCACGCGCATGCAAAAGTGCGCCAATTTTAAATATGATGACTATTGACTGGTCAATCGTGCGGAATAACCAAGCGTCTTGATTTAAGCAGTTAGGTATCACGCTGGGAGTTTGTTTAGTTTTATTATGCGGGGGAAGGGGTTCCGCCGCAGGCTACTTCTATGTAAAAATCACAACTTCTATAAAGCAGGGCATATACACACGTGTGTGTGCCCTGCTTTAACGAAAATCACAACTTCTATAAAGCAGGCATACACACGTGTGTGTGTGCCCTGCTTTAACGAAAATCACAACTTCTATAAAGCAGGCATACACACGTGTGTATGCCTATCACCTAACATCCTTGGGTGGTGTAGCGATCATGAGCACACACACATGTGTGTATATCCTGCTTTATAGAAGTTGTGATTTTCGTTAAAGCAGGGCACACACACATGTGTGTATATCCTGCTTTATAGAAGTTGTGATTTTCGTTAAAGCAGGGCACACACACACGTGTGTATGCTCTGCTTTATAGAAGTTGTGATTTTCGTTAAAGCAGGGCATATACACGTGTGTGTGTGCCCTGCTTTAACGAAAATCACAACTTCTATAAAGCAGGGCATACACGCACGTGTGTGTGTGTGCCCTGCTTTAACGAAAATCACAACTTCTATAAAGCAGGGCATACACGCACGTGTGTGTGTGTGTGTGTGCCCAGTACATGCGTGGGCGGGGAAATTTTGCTCCCCTGCACCCCCCTCCCCATGCATGTACTTTATAATTTCGCTTTACAACTTAGCATGTACTTTAAGTTGTAAAGCGAGTTCCACGCTGCCTACCGGCGGGGTGGGTGCGGGGGAGAGGGGGGCCGAATGCCCGCCCCTCGCACCCCCCCGTTGTGTGTGTGTGTGTGTCCACGCGAAACGAGGTGCCACATGGGTTCATGACGCGCTTTACAACTTAAAGTACATGCTAAGTTGTAAAGCGAAATTATAAAGTACATGCATGGAAAGGGGGGTGCAGGGGAGCAAAATTTCCCCGCCCACGCATGTACTGGGCACACACACACACACACACACACACACACACACACGTGTGTATGCCCTGTTTTATAGAAGTTGTGATTTTCGTTAAAGCAGGGCACACACACGTGTGTATATGCCCTGCTTTATAGAAGTTGTGATTTTTACATAGAAGTAGCCTGCGACGGAACTCCTTCCCCCGCATAATAAAACTAAACAAACTCCCAGCGTGATACCTAACTGCTTGAATTAAGACGCTTGATTATTCCGCATGATTGACCAGTCATCATATTTAAAATTGGCGCAGTTTTGCATGCGCGTGCGGCCACTGAGCATGCGTATGTGGCCGCAGGGCACGTTCAGTGTTGCTACATGGCGTCGGTATGACAGGAATCATAACCTGATTCCTGTCAACTTTAACGTTTAATATCTCGCGTCGCGGGGCAGAGCGACACTTTTTTCTGCCAGATTCTTTCGTTTCGTATAAAAACGCGTCGATTAAGCCTAAGTTCATCAAAATCGGAGGTGAGGGGTGTAAACTGAATAATTACCGAATTTGATAATATAATTTCTGTAAGACCTCCTATAGTAAATAAAAAGATGAATCCTATTGATCATCATAAGGTAGGATTATAGTTAATTTTTATGCCATGAAGAGTTGAGATTCATCTAAAAATTTTAATTCCTGTGGGAATAGCAATAATTATTGTGGCTGAGGTGAAATAAGTTCGAGTATCGACATCAAGACCAATAGTAAATATATGATGAGCTCAAACAATAAATCCTAAAAATCCAATTGCTACTGTGGCATAAATTATTCCTAAGGAGCCAAAGGTTTCTTCTTTTCCTCTTTCATTCAATACCAACCTTCCTTGAACGATACTCTATCGATAAAAAAAAAACAGCCCGATATCTCAATATTTGCGGAAGTTAGAGCAACCACGGACATTTCTAAAAAAATTCAAAATTTTTTTAAAAAAGAACCCCTTTACCGATCATCGCCAAATTCAATACCAACCTTCCTTGAATGATACTCTATCGATTAAAAAAAAAACAGCCCGATATCTCAATATTTGCGGAAGTTAGAGCAACCACGGACATTTCTAAAAAAATTCAAAAATTTTTTTAAAAAAGAACCCCTTTACCGATCATCGCCAAATTCAATACCAACCTTCCTTGAATGATACTCTATCGATTAAAAAAAAAACAGCCCGATATCTCAATATTTGCGGAAGTTAGAGCAATCACGGACATTAAATCTGCACATACACACATACAGACATGCGATTTTAATGCGATATTTCGACATTTTAGAACACTGAACATATTGGCATCAAAAACTCAAAAACCAATCTCTTCGTTGGTTTCTTCTACCCTTATTTCATATATAAATCATTTGAATTTGGTTGATTAGACCCAACTTAAACGCAATCAAAGGTTCATATACGAAATTCACGAAAACAAAGCTTCCTCTATGAGGAAGCAAAAGATGTATTTAGGTTTCGATCTGTTAGTAATATAGTAATTGCTCCTGCTAATACAGGTAAGGCTAGAAGAAGTAAAATAGCGGTAATTAAAATAACTCAAACTAAAAGGGGAATTTTATCTATAGTAAAATTTTTATGATGTATATTTAAAATAGTAGAAATAAAATTGATTGCGCCAAGAATTGAGGATATACCTGCAATATGAAGGGAAAAAATTGAGAGGTCTACAGAAGAACCCCTATGAAAGATATTAGATGCTAAAGGAGGGTAAATTGTTCACCCTGTTCCTACTCCGTTGTTAATAAAATTACCTAGTGTTAATAATAAAATTGAGGGGGGTAAGAGTCAGAAACTTATATTATTTATACGAGGGTAAGCTATATCAGGAGATTCTAGTATTAGAGGCACTAAAAAATTTCCAAATCCCCCAATTATAAAAGGTATAACTATAAAAAAGATTATAATAAAAGCATGGCTGGTTACTAGAGAGTTATAGATTTGATCATTATTAATAAGGGGATTACAAGAACCTAATTCAAGGCGGATAATTATTCTTATAGAAGATCCGATTATTCCGGCTCAGATGGCGAAAATAAAATTAAGAATACCAATATCTTTGTGATTAGTAGAGAATAGTCATTTATTCATAGTGGTTTGTAAAAAAATAAAATGTTATGTCTGATTAAAGTAATAAATTGTAAATTTATTTAAGGAAGAAAAATTTTCTAACATTAATATAATGAATTTATATTATAGTTTATAAAATAAAATATTAAATTGCAAGTTTAAAGAAATTAATTGATATTAATATATATTATTAAATATTTACTTAATTAATTGTTGTTAATAACCATTTGTAATATAAGATTTTAAATGAAAGCAAAAATGTAAATTATGTAAGTAAGTAAGAGTGGATTTGTGAGTATAGAGATAAGATTTATAAAGGAATTATTATTTTTTAAATTTTGAAGGTTTAAAGTTTAGGTTATATGAACTTAAAATCTTTCTTTAAATAATTAAAATAATAAAGGATATAAGTAAGCTAGTTTGAATAAAAAAATTTAAATTATATTTAAAAGTAAGTTTTAAGATTAGAAGTTTAGATTTAAATTGATAAAAAAATATGGAATTAAGTATAATATTTACATAAAGGTATAATATATAATTAGTGATCTTAATATCATAATAATAAAAATAAAGAATAAGTTAGAATTTTGTAGAAAAATAAAAATTCTATATCATTTTATATAAAAAAATGAAAGTGGTGGTATTCTAGCTATGTTTAATATAATAGTAATCATTATTAAGTTATAGAATTTATTAAAATTTAAAATTGAATATTTAAAATTAAATAATACTTTATAGTAGGAAATAAAAATGAATAAAATAAATAAAATAATTGAATAAAATAAAAAAAATATTTTAATTAAATTAAAGATTTTATGTAAATTAATATAATTATTCATCTAGTTTGATTGATTGAAGCATATCTTATAAGTATTTTAATATTATATAAATTAAATATTATATATGGAGGAATGATTGAACACATGAAATTAAAATAAAAAAAATTAATAAATTATAAATTTTTAGGAGAGAAATTATGTAAAAGGGTATAATTTTTTGAAGGGTTAATAAAATAAATAAAATATTTCAAGTTAAATGCTTAGAAAGAATTGGAAGTCATAGATGAAAGGGGGGAATGAATGCTTAATTTTATAAATAATGCAAGAATTAATATAACATTAATATAATTATAATATATGAAAATATTATTTAGAATAATGCATATAATGATAGGGAAAGATGCTAAAATTTGAATAATAAAGTAAAAAAAATTTAATTTTTTATTTTTTAGATTTATATTTATTAAGCAAATGAATAAAAAGTTAGTAATTTCTATAAAAAATCAAATTATAATGTAATAAAAAAATCTTAAGGATAAAATAGTAAAAATGAGTAAGTTTATAATAATAAAATATTTAGAAAATAAGTTATATATTATAATAAAAATTTAATAATTAAATAAAATTAATTTAAAATATTAATATTAAGATAATTTTTATTATATTTTAATGTAGGAAGGCATAACAATTTTTGAAATTTTTTGTAATAGTTTGATTCTATTAAATATAATAATGAAAGTATTTTAAAATACATAATTTATTCTATCAAAATAATCCTTTTAAGTCAGGCATATCATTAATATATATGTATATATATAAATAAGAGATTAATAATTTTATAATTAGGGTATGAACCTAGTAGCTTTTTTAGCTTACTTATTTAATTTATATAGATTTTTAATTTAATAATTTGGTTTTAATTAAAATTATTATATAAATTTATATAATTATGATAAATAATTTATAAAAAAATTAAATAATTTTATTAGTATAATAAAAATAATTATTATTTAATAATCATTTAAATAATAAATTTAATTATTTTTGTGTAAAAAATTAAATTTTAGTTTAAGAAAAATATTTTATTTACATTAAAAAGATTTTGAAAATTAAATAAAACAAAAAATTTTAAAAAGAAACATTTATTTAGGATAAAATTAATATAATGTATATATTATATATATGTATGTTTTTAGTTTAATAAATAGGTAGTTATATATAGAAAAACTTATAATAAAATTATAAAATAATTATAACGATAAAAATTTTATATATAAAATCCGATAAAATTCTTTTTCCTAAAATTAAAAAAGTTAATTTTGAAACTAAAAAAGTCAAAAATGGAACTAATTTTCGGGAAAATAGAATAAGAAATTGAATAATACATTGAAATAAAAATAATCTAATTATCTTGTATCTTTTAAAAAATTTATATTTTTTTTATAATTATAGTTAATAAATTTCATTCAAATTTATTTGTAAATATTAAAATAGATATAAAAAATTAAATTTTTTATCGTTAGATTTAATAATTTTATTCAAAAATTTATTGAATATAAAATACTGTTTTGTCGGCCTCGACGAGACAAAGAGAATGCCGCTTGGAACGACCCCGTATCTCGCGCCGTTTCCGAGGAAATGCAACTCTTTAACCATTAGAGATAGACCTTCGGAGGTAAAATACTTTTTTGTCGGCCTTGACGAGACAAAGAGAATGCCGTTGGGAACGACCCCGTATCTCGCGCCGTTTCCGAGTTAAATCCAACTCTTTAACCGTTAGAGATAGAGCTTCGGAAGTGAAATACTTTTTTGTCGGCCTTCACGAGACAAAGAGAATGCCGCTGGGAACAACCCCGTATTTCGCCCTGTTCCCGAGATAAATGCAACTTTTTTACCGTTAGAGATAGAGAAATTTGACAAGAATACTTTTTTGCCGGCCTCGACGAGACAAAGAGAATGCCGTTGGGAACGACCTCGTATCAGTGATGTGAATCCGGCCCGGTTTTTTGCGCATGCGCGGCCCCTCCACTACGCACACAGAGTGACGCTCGGTCTATCGGTGTGTCGGCAGCGCTCGGCAGTGCCGAGCGAGAGGGAGAATATTACTCCCTCCTTGTCGCTCTCACTTAGCTCGCGCGATCGACGATGTTTTTACGCTGGAAATGCTTTCTCGGTATCTCGGCGTGAATCTGAGTTGCCGTTGCACGATAATCAAAGAGCGATCTTTGGAATAATGTAGAGATGTAAAAATAATTAATAAACATAAAAAATTGTAGTAAAAAATTATGTTGATCACTCTTGCAGAAATTTTCATGCTTTGACCTATACTCCTATTATTTTGACAATTTCTTTCCGAAAAAAATTCCGTAGAAGAGAAGACACGTATTTTTTTGTTTGGCCTACAATTAATATTTCCGAGTGTAATATTTGTAAGAAATTGAACTTGTCGGTAACTGTTAAACTTTTAAGTTAATTAATATCTTGGAAATATTCAATTCCATATATACGTATGAGATATTTTTGTTAACAAATATATTTATATAAATACTATGTTATATATTTATATATGTCGAAAAACCTGATATATATGTATATACTAGCTGGTTACCCGGGCTTCGCCCGGGAGTCGTTTTTCTTCAAACGACTTTATTTGTGTTTCAATATCCTTAATCGAAGAAAATTCCTTTATCAGTTCGGATACCGATTCCCCAAAAAATCGGTAACGAAAAATTATACACTTTATAGCACTCCCCGGGAAATTCTACCCGTTTCATATACAATTCTTTGAGATTCGGTAAATTAATTCTCGAAAAATTGGAAAAATTTCGGTACCGATTCCCAAAAAAATCGGTAACAAAAAATTATACACTTCATAGCACTCCCCGGGAAATTCTACCCCTGTTTCATATACAATTCTTTGAGATTCGGTAAATTATTTCCCGAAAAATTGAAAAATTTTCGGATACCGGTTTCCAAAAAGATTGGTAACGAAAAATTATACACTTTGACACTCCCCGGAAAATTCTACCCGTTTTATATACAATTCTTTAAGATTCGGTCAATTATTTCCCGAAAAATTGGAAAAATTTCGGATACCGGTTTCCAAAAAAATCGGTAACAAAAAACTATACACTCTATAACACTCCCCGGAAAATTCTACCCCTATTTCATATACTTTTGGTAAAAATTCGCTCGAATAGTTTAAGAGTGTATAAAGAACATACATACTTGGGGTGCATTCGGGGAGACGCTATTAACGCTATAAACGCAAACGCTATGAACTTCGTTCGAGGAGCCAATAGCGCGATAGCGATAGCGCGCTTCCCGAACGCAGCCTAAGTGCCAATAGCATTTCGTGCCTCACCTCGAAAATAATAGCGAAAATAGCGCGAGTGATGACGTCACGCTGCCTTTACAGTGACGTCATCATCGTATATCACAGCGCCACAAAGCGTCTTCTCGAACAGTTTTGGACGATAATTGTGCTAATAGCGTGCTCCCCGAATGCACCCATACATACATACATACAGACATTCTATTTTATATATATATATATATATATATATATATATATATATAATATAAACAAACTTCCTTGACCATAACTGGCAAATTTATTAATAGATAAAACGACGTTTTGGTCCAAATTTGGACCCTCTTCAGGTGATTTGGGAATTGGGATTTGGGAATTGAAATTTGGGAATTGGGAATTGGGAATTAGGAATTGGGAATTGGGAATTGGGAATTGGGAATTGGGAATTGGGAATTGGGATTTGGGATTTGGGATTTGGGAATTAAAATTTGGGATTTGGGAATTGGGATTTGGGATTTGGGAATTGGGATTTGGTATTTAGGAATTGGGATTTGGGATTTGAAAATTGGGATTTGGGATTTGGGAATTGGGATTTGGGAATTGGAATTTGGGATTTGGGAATTGGAAATTGGGATTTGGGATTTGGGAATTGGGATTTGAAAATTGGGATTTGGGAATTGGGATTTGGGAATTGGAAATGGGGATTTGGGAATTGGGATTTGGGATTTGGGATTTGGGATTGGGAAACCTTAAATTCTCTAGAGAGAATTGAAAATAGAGAATTTAGAATTGAGAATTTAGAATTTAGAATTGAGAATTTAGAATTTAAAATTTAGAATTTAGAATTGAGAATTGAGAATTTAGAATTGAGAATTGAGAATTTAGAATTAAGAATTGAAAATTGAGAATTTAGAATTTAGAATTGAGAATTGAGAATTGGGAATTAAGAATTTAGAATTGAGAACTGAGAATTGGGAATTGAAAATTGAGAATTGGGATTTGGGATTTGGGATTTAAGATTTGGGATTGGGAATCTCTAAATTCTCTAGGGAGAATTGAGAATTGAGAATTTAGAATTGAGAATTGAAAATTGAGAATTTAGAATTGAGAATTTAGAATTGAGAATTTAGAATTTAGAATTTAGAATTTAGAATTGAGAATTTAGAATTGAGAATTTAAAATTTAGAATTGAGAATTGAGAATTTAGAATTAAGAATTAATAATTTAGAATTGAGAATTTAGAATTTAGAATTTAGAATTGAGAATTGATAATTTAGAATTGAGAATTTAGAATTTAGAATTTAGAATTGAGAATTGAGAATTGGGAATTGAAAATTGAGAATTGGGATTTGGGATTTGGGATTTGGGATTTGGGATTGGGAATCCCTAAATTCTCTAGGGAGAATTGAGAATTGAGAATTTAGAATTGAGAATTGAAAATTGAGAATTTAGAATTTAGAATTGAGAACTTAGAATTTAGAATTGAGAATTGATAATTGAGATTTGAGAATTTAGAATTGAGAATTGAGAATTGAGAATTGGGATCTGGGATTTGGGAATTGGGATTTGGGATTTGGGAATTGGGATTTGATAATTGGGAATTGGGATTTGGGATTTGGGATTGGGAATCCCTAAATTCTCTAGAGAATTTAGAATTGAGAATTTAGAATTTAGAATTGAGAATTTAGAATTTAGAATTTAGAATTTAGAATTGAGAATTAAGAATTGACAATTGAGAATTTAGAATTTAGAATTGAGAATTTAGAATTAAGAATTTAGAATTTAGAATTGAGAATTTAGAATTTAGAATTTAGAATTGAGAATTGAGAATTTAGAATTGAGAATTTAGAATTTAGAATTTAGAATTGAGAATTGAGAATTGGGAATTGAAAATTGAGAATTGGGATTTGGGATTTGGGATTTGGGATTCGGGATTTGGGATTTGGGATTTGGGAATTGGGATTTGATAATTGGGAATTGGGATTTGAGAATTGGTAATTGAGAATTGAGAATTGGAATTTGGGATTTGGGATTTGGGATTTGGGATTTGGGATTTGGGATTTGGGATTTGGGATTTGGGATTTGGGATTTGGGATTTGGGATTTGGGATTTGGGATTTGGGATTTGGGATTTGGAATTGGGAATTCCTAAAATCTTTGGGGAGAATTGAGAATTGAGAATTTAGAATTGAGAATTTAGAATTGAGAACTGAGAATTGGGAATTGAAAATTGAGAATTGGGATTTGGGATTTGGGATTTAAGATTTGGGATTGGGAATCTCTAAATTCTCTAGGGAGAATTGAGAATTGAGAATTTAGAATTGAGAATTGAAAATTGAGAATTTAGAATTGAGAATTTAGAATTGAGAATTTAGAATTTAGAATTTAGAATTTAGAATTGAGAATTTAGAATTGAGAATTTAAAATTTAGAATTGAGAATTGAGAATTTAGAATTAAGAATTAATAATTTAGAATTGAGAATTTAGAATTTAGAATTTAGAATTGAGAATTGATAATTTAGAATTGAGAATTTAGAATTTAGAATTTAGAATTGAGAATTGAGAATTGGGAATTGAAAATTGAGAATTGGGATTTGGGATTTGGGATTTGGGATTTGGGATTGGAATCCCTAAATTCTCTAGGGAGAATTGAGAATTGAGAATTTAGAATTGAGAATTGAAATTGAGAATTTAGAATTTAGAATTGAGAATTAGAATTTAGAATTGAGAATTGATAATTGAGATTTGAGAATTTAGAATGAGAATTGAGAATTGAGATTGGGATCTGGGATTTGGGAATTGGGATTTGGGATTTGGGATGGGATTTGGTAATTGGGAATGGGATTTGGGATTTGGGATTGGGAATCCTAAATTCTCTAGAGAATTAGAATTGAGAATTTAGAATTTAGAATTGAGAATTTAGAATTTAGAATTTAGAATTTAGAATTGAGAATTAAGATTGACAATTGAGAATTTAGAATTTAGAATTTGAATTTAGAATTGAGAATTAGAATTTAGAATTGAGAATTTAGAATTTAGAATTTAGAATTGAGAATTGAGATTTAGAATTGGGAATTTAGAATTTAGAATTTAGAATTGAGAATTGAGAATTGGGAATTGAAATTGGAATTGGATTTGGGATTTGGGATTTGGGATTCGGGATTTGGGATTTGGGATTTGGGAATTGGGATTTGATAATTGGGAATTGGGATTTGGGATTTGGGATTTGGGATTGGGAATCCCTAAATTCTCTAGAGAATTTAGAATTTAGAATTTAGAATTGAGAATTTAGAATTGAGAACTTAGAATTTAGAATTGAGAATTTAGAATTGAGAAATTAGAATTTAGAATTTAGAATTTAGAATTTAGAATTTAGAATTGAGAATTAAGAATTTAGAATTGAGAATTGATAATTTAGATTTTAGAATTGAGAATTGAGAATTGAGAATTTAGAATTTAGAATTTAGAATTTAGAATTGAGAATTGATAATTTAGAATTGAGAATTTAGAATTTAGAATTGAGAATTGAGAATTGGAAATTGAGAATTGAGAATTTAGAATTTAGAATTTAGAATTTAGAATTGAGAATTGATAATTTAGAATTGAGAATTTAGAATTTAGAATTGAGAATTGAGAATTGGAAATTGAGAATTGAGAATTGGGATTTGGGATTTGGGATTTGGGTATTGTGATTTGGTATTTGGGAATTAGGATTTGGGATTTGGGATTGGGAATCCCTAAATTCTCTAGGGAGAATTGAGAATTGAGAATTTAGAATTGAGAATTGAAAATTGAGAATTTAGAATTGAGAATTTAGAATTGAGAATTTAGAATTTAGAATTTAGAATTGAGAATTGAGAATTGGGAATTGAGAATTGAGAATTGGGATTTGGGAATTGGGATTTGGGAATTGTGATTTGGTATTTGGGAATTAGGATTTGGGATTTGGGATTGGGAATCCCTAATTTCTCTAGGGAGAATTGAGAATTGAGAATTTAGAATTGAGAATTTATAATTGAGAATTTAGAATTTAGAATTTAGAATTTAGAATTTAGGATTTAGAATCGAGAATTTAGAATTTAAAATTTAGAATTGAGAATTTAGAATTGAGTATTGAGAATTTAGAATTGAGAATTGAGAATTGAGAATTGGGATCTGGGATTTGGGAATTGGGATTTGGGATTTGGGAATTGGGATTTGATAATTGGGAATTGGGATTTGGGATTTGGGATCTGGGATTGGAAATCCCTAAATTCTCTAGAGAATTTAGAATTGAGAATTTAGAATTTAGAATTTAGAATTTAAAATTGAGAATTAAGAATTGAGAATTGAGAATTTAGAATTTAGAATTGAGAATTGAGAATTGGGAATTAAGAATTTAGAATTGAGAATTTAGAATTTAGAATTGAGAACTGAGAATTGGGAATTGAAAATTGAGAATTGGGATTTGGGATTTGGGATTTGGGATTTGGGATTGGGAATCCCTAAATTCTCTAGGAAGAATTGAGAATTGAGAATTTAGAATTGAGAATTGAAAATTGAGAATTTAGAATTGAGAATTTAGAATTGAGAATTTAGAATTATAAATTTAGAATTTAGAATTGAGAATTTAGAATTGAGAATTTAAAATTTAGAATTGAGAATTGAGAATTTAGAATTAAGAATTGAGAATTTAGAATTGAGAATTTAGAATTTAGAATTTAGAATTGAGAATTGATAATTTAGAATTGAGAATTTAGAATTTAGAATTGAGAATTGAGAATTGGGAATTGAAAATTGAGAATTGGGATTTGGGATTTGGGATTTGGGATTTGGGATTTGGGATTGGGAATCCCTAAATTCTCTAGGGAGAATTGAGAATTGAGAATTGAGAATTGAAAATTGAGAATTTAGAATTGAGAATTTAGAATTGAGAATTTAGAATTTAGAATTTAGAATTTAGAATTGAGAATTGATAATTTAGAATTGAGAATTTAGAATTTAGAATTGAGAATTGAGAATTGGGAATTGAGAATTGAGAATTGGGATTTGGAAATTGGGATTTGGGAATTGTGATTTGGTATTTGGGAATTAGGATTTGGGATTTGGGATTGGGAATCCCTAAATTCTCTAGGGAGAATTGAGAATTGAGAATTTAGAATTGAGAATTTATAATTGAGAATTTAGAATTTAGAATTTAGAATTTAGAATTTAGAATCGAGAATTTAGAATTTAAAATTTAGAATTGAGAATTTAGAATTGAGTATTGAGAATTTAGAATTGAGAATTGAGAATTGAGAATTGGGATCTGGGATTTGGGAATTGGGATTTGGGATTTGGGAATTGGGATTTGATAATTGGGAATTGGGATTTGGGATTTGGGATTTGGGATTGGAAATCCCTAAATTCTCTAGAGAATTTAGAATTGAGAATTTAGAATTTAGAATTTAGAATTTAAAATTGAGAATTAAGAATTGAGAATTGAGAATTTAGAATTTAGAATTGAGAATTGAGAATTGGGAATTAAGAATTTAGAATTGAGAATTTAGAATTTAGAATTGAGAACTGAGAATTGGGAATTGAAAATTGAGAATTGGGATTTGGGATTTGGGATTTGGGATTTGGGATTGGGAATCCCTAAATTCTCTAGGAAGAATTGAGAATTGAGAATTTAGAATTGAGAATTGAAAATTGAGAATTTAGAATTGAGAATTTAGAATTGAGAATTTAGAATTATAAATTTAGAATTTAGAATTGAGAATTTAGAATTGAGAATTTAAAATTTAGAATTGAGAATTGAGAATTTAGAATTAAGAATTGAGAATTTAGAATTGAGAATTTAGAATTTAGAATTTAGAATTGAGAATTGATAATTTAGAATTGAGAATTTAGAATTTAGAATTTAGAATTGAGAATTGAGAATTGGGAATTGAAAATTGAGAATTGGGATTTGGGATTTGGGATTTGGGATTGGGAATCCCTAAATTCTCTAGGGAGAATTGAGAATTGAGAATTGAGAATTGAAAATTGAGAATTTAGAATTGAGAATTTAGAATTGAGAATTTAGAATTTAGAATTTAGAATTTAGAATTGAGAATTGATAATTTAGAATTGAGAATTTAGAATTTAGAATTGAGAATTGAGAATTGGGAATTGAGAATTGAGAATTGGGATTTGGGAATTGGGATTTGGGAATTGTGATTTGGTATTTGGGAATTAGGATTTGGGATTTGGGATTGGGAATCCCTAAATTCTCTAGGGAGAATTGAGAATTGAGAATTTAGAATTGAGAATTTATAATTGAGAATTTAGAATTTAGAATTTAGAATTTAGAATTTAGAATTTAGAATCGAGAATTTAGAATTTAAAATTTAGAATTGAGAATTTAGAATTGAGTATTGAGAATTTAGAATTGAGAATTGAGAATTGAGAATTGGGATCTGGGATTTGGGAATTGGGATTTGGGATTTGGGAATTGGGATTTGATAATTGGGAATTGGGATTTGGGATTTGGGATTTGGGATTGGAAATCCCTAAATTCTCTAGAGAATTTAGAATTGAGAATTTAGAATTTAGAATTTAGAATTTAAAATTGAGAATTAAGAATTGAGAATTGAGAATTTAGAATTTAGAATTGAGAATTGAGAATTGGGAATTAAGAATTTAGAATTGAGAATTTAGAATTTAGAATTGAGAACTGAGAATTGGGAATTGAAAATTGAGAATTGGGATTTGGGATTTGGGATTTGGGATTTGGGATTGGGAATCCCTAAATTCTCTAGGGAGAATTGAGAATTGAGAATTGAGAATTTAGAATTGAGAATTTAGAATTTAGAATTTAGAATTTAGAATTTAGAATTTAGAATTTAGAATTTAGAATTTAGAATTTAGAATTTAGAATTTAGAATCGAGAATTTAGAATTTAGAATTGAGAATTGAGAATTGAGAATTTAGAATTGAGAATTTAGAATTTAGAATTTAGAATTGAAAATTTAGAATTTAGAATTTAGAATTTAGAATTGAGAATTTAGAATTGAGAATTTAAAATTTAGAATTGAGAATTGAGAATTTAGAATTAAGAATTAATAATTTAGAATTGAGAATTTAGAATTTAGAATTTAGAATTGAGAATTGATAATTTAGAATTGAGAATTTAGAATTTAGAATTTAGAATTGAGAATTGAGAATTGGGAATTGAGAATTGAGAATTGGGATTTGGGATTTGGGATTTGGGAATTGTGATTTGGTATTTGGGAATTAGGATTTGGGATTTGGGATTGGGAATCCCTAAATTCTCTAGGGAGAATTGAGAATTGAGAATTGAGAATTTAGAATTGAGAATTTAGAATTTAGAATTTAGAATTTAGAATTTAGAATTTAGAATTTAGAATTTAGAATTTAGAATTTAGAATTTAGAATTTAGAATCGAGAATTTAGAATTTAGAATTGAGAATTGAGAATTGGGAATTGAGAATTGAGAATTGGGATTTGGGATTTGGGATTTGGGAATTGTGATTTGGTATTTGGGAATTAGGATTTGGGATTTGGGATTGGGAATCCCTAAATTCTCTAGGGAAAATTGAGAATTGAGAATTGAGAATTTAGAATTGAGAATTTAGAATTTAGAATTTAGAATTTAGAATTTAGAATTTAGAATTTAGAATTTAGAATTTAGAATTTAGAATCGAGAATTTAGAATTTAAAATTTAGAATTGAGAATTTAGAATTGAGTATTGAGAATTTAGAATTGAGAATTGAGAATTGAGAATTGGGATCTGGGATTTGGGATTTGGGATTTGGGATTTGGGAATTGGGATTTGATAATTGGGAATTGGGATTTGGGATTTGGGATTGGGAATCCCTAAATTCTCTAGAGAATTTAGAATTGAGAATTTAGAATTTAGAATTTAGAATTTAGAATTTAAAATTGAGAATTGAGAATTGGGAATTGAAAATTGAGAATTGGGATTTGGGATTTGGGATTTGGGATTCGGGATTTGGGATTTGGGATTTGGGAATTGGGATTTGATAATTGGGAATTGGGATTTGGGATTTGGGATTTGGGATTGGGAATCCCTAAATTCTCTAGAGAATTTAGAATTTAGAATTTAGAATTGAGAACTTAGAATTTAGAATTGAGAATTTAGAATTGAGAAATTAGAATTTAGAATTTAGAATTTAGAATTTAGAATTTAGAATTGAGAATTAAGAATTTAGAATTGAGAATTGATAATTTAGATTTTAGAATTGAGAATTGAGAATTGAGAATTTAGAATTTAGAATTTAGAATTTAGAATTGAGAATTGATAATTTAGAATTGAGAATTTAGAATTTAGAATTGAGAATTGAGAATTGGAAATTGAGAATTGAGAATTTAGAATTTAGAATTTAGAATTTAGAATTGAGAATTGATAATTTAGAATTGAGAATTTAGAATTTAGAATTGAGAATTGAGAATTGGAAATTGAGAATTGAGAATTGGGATTTGGGATTTGGGATTTGGGTATTGTGATTTGGTATTTGGGAATTAGGATTTGGGATTTGGGATTGGGAATCCCTAAATTCTCTAGGGAGAATTGAGAATTGAGAATTTAGAATTGAGAATTGAAAATTGAGAATTTAGAATTGAGAATTTAGAATTGAGAATTTAGAATTTAGAATTTAGAATTGAGAATTGAGAATTGGGAATTGAGAATTGAGAATTGGGATTTGGGAATTGGGATTTGGGAATTGTGATTTGGTATTTGGGAATTAGGATTTGGGATTTGGGATTGGGAATCCCTAATTTCTCTAGGGAGAATTGAGAATTGAGAATTTAGAATTGAGAATTTATAATTGAGAATTTAGAATTTAGAATTTAGAATTTAGAATTTAGGATTTAGAATCGAGAATTTAGAATTTAAAATTTAGAATTGAGAATTTAGAATTGAGTATTGAGAATTTAGAATTGAGAATTGAGAATTGAGAATTGGGATCTGGGATTTGGGAATTGGGATTTGGGATTTGGGAATTGGGATTTGATAATTGGGAATTGGGATTTGGGATTTGGGATCTGGGATTGGAAATCCCTAAATTCTCTAGAGAATTTAGAATTGAGAATTTAGAATTTAGAATTTAGAATTTAAAATTGAGAATTAAGAATTGAGAATTGAGAATTTAGAATTTAGAATTGAGAATTGAGAATTGGGAATTAAGAATTTAGAATTGAGAATTTAGAATTTAGAATTGAGAACTGAGAATTGGGAATTGAAAATTGAGAATTGGGATTTGGGATTTGGGATTTGGGATTTGGGATTGGGAATCCCTAAATTCTCTAGGAAAAATTGAGAATTGAGAATTTAGAATTGAGAATTGAAAATTGAGAATTTAGAATTGAGAATTTAGAATTGAGAATTTAGAATTATAAATTTAGAATTTAGAATTGAGAATTTAGAATTGAGAATTTAAAATTTAGAATTGAGAATTGAGAATTTAGAATTAAGAATTGAGAATTTAGAATTGAGAATTTAGAATTTAGAATTTAGAATTGAGAATTGAGAATTTAGAATTGAGAATTTAGAATTTAGAATTTAGAATTGAGAATTGAGAATTGGGAATTGAGAATTGAGAATTGGGATTTGGGATTTGGGATTTGGGAATTGGGATTTGGGATTTGGGATTGGGAATCCCTAAATTCTCTAGGGAGAATTGAGAATTGAGAATTGAGAATTGAGAATTGAGAATTTAGAATTGAGAATTTAGAATTGAGAATTTAGAATTTAGAATTTAGAATTTAGAATTGAGAATTGAGAATTTAGAATTGAGAATTTAGAATTTAGAATTGAGAATTGAGAATTGGGAATTGAGAATTGAGAATTGGGATTTGGGAATTGGGATTTGGGAATTGTGATTTGGTATTTGGGAATTAGGATTTGGGATTTGGGATTGGGAATCCCTAAATTCTCTAGGGAGAATTGAGAATTGAGAATTTAGAATTGAGAATTTATAATTGAGAATTTAGAATTTAGAATTTAGAATTTAGAATTTAGAATTTAGAATCGAGAATTTAGAATTTAAAATTTAGAATTGAGAATTTAGAATTGAGTATTGAGAATTTAGAATTGAGAATTGAGAATTGAGAATTGGGATCTGGGATTTGGGAATTGGGATTTGGGATTTGGGAATTGGGATTTGATAATTGGGAATTGGGATTTGGGATTTGGGATTTGGGATTGGAAATCCCTAAATTCTCTAGAGAATTTAGAATTGAGAATTTAGAATTTAGAATTTAGAATTTAAAATTGAGAATTAAGAATTGAGAATTGAGAATTTAGAATTTAGAATTGAGAATTGAGAATTGGGAATTAAGAATTTAGAATTGAGAATTTAGAATTTAGAATTGAGAACTGAGAATTGGGAATTGAAAATTGAGAATTGGGATTTGGGATTTGGGATTTGGGATTTGGGATTGGGAATCCCTAAATTCTCTAGGAAGAATTGAGAATTGAGAATTTAGAATTGAGAATTGAAAATTGAGAATTTAGAATTGAGAATTTAGAATTGAGAATTTAGAATTATAAATTTAGAATTTAGAATTGAGAATTTAGAATTGAGAATTTAAAATTTAGAATTGAGAATTGAGAATTTAGAATTAAGAATTGAGAATTTAGAATTGAGAATTTAGAATTTAGAATTTAGAATTGAGAATTGATAATTTAGAATTGAGAATTTAGAATTTAGAATTTAGAATTGAGAATTGAGAATTGGGAATTGAAAATTGAGAATTGGGATTTGGGATTTGGGATTTGGGATTTGGGATTTGGGATTGGGAATCCCTAAATTCTCTAGGGAAAATTGAGAATTGAGAATTTAGAATTGAGAATTGAAAATTGAGAATTGATAATTTAGAATTGAGAATTTAGAATTTAGAATTGAGAATTGATAATTGAGATTTGAGAATTTAGAATTGAGAATTGAGAATTGAGAATTGGGATTTTGGATTTGGGAATTGAGATTTGGGATTTGGGAATTGGGATTTGATAATTGGGAATTGGGATTTGGGATTTGGGATTTGGGATTGGGAATCCCTAAATTCTCTAGAGAGAATTTAGAATTTAGAATTTAGAATTGAGAATTTAGAATTGAGAATTGAGAATTTAGAATTGAGAATTTAGAATTTAGAATTGAGAATTTAGAATTGAGAAATTAGAATTTAGAATTTAGAATTTAGAATTTAGAATTGAGAATTTAGAATTGAGAATTAAGAATTTAGAATTGAGAATTGATAATTTAGATTTTAGAATTGAGAAATGAGAATTGAGAACTGAGAATTGAGAATTGGGAATTGAGAATTGGTAATTGAGAATTGAGAATTGAGAATTGGAATTTGGGATTTGGGATTTGGGATTTGGGATTTGGGATTTGGGATTTGGGATTTGGGATTTGGGATTTGGGATTTGGGATTTGGGATTTGGGATTTGGGATTTGGGATTTGGGATTTGGAATTGGGAATTCCTAAAATCTTTGGGGAGAATTGAGAATTGAGAATTTAGAATTGAGAATTTAGAATTGAGAATTTAGAATTTAGAATTGAGAATTTAGAATTGAGAATTGAGAATTTAGAATTAAGAATTGAGAATTGAGAATTTAGAATTTAGAATTGAGAATTGAGAATTGGGAATTAAGAATTTAAAATTGAGAATTGAGAATTAAGAATTTAAAATTGAGAATTGAGAATTTAGAATTTAGAATTTAGAATTTAGAATTAAGAATTTAGAATTTAGTATTGAGAATTGAAAATTGGGAATTGAAAATTGAGAATTGGGATTTGGGATTTGGGATTGGGAATCCCTAAATTCTCTAGGGAGAATTGAGAATTGAGAATTTAGATTTGAGAATTGAAAATTGAGAATTTAGAATTGAGAATTGAAAATTGAGAATTTTGTATTGAGAATTTAGAATTGAGAATTTAGAATTTAGAATTTAGAATTTAGAATTGAGAATTTAGAATTGAGAATTTAGATTTTAAAATTTAGAATTGAGAATTAAGAATTTAGAATTGAGAATTGATAATTTAGAAATGAGAATTGAGAATTTAAAATTGAGAATTTAGAATTTAAAATTTAGAATTGAGAATTTAGAATTTAGAATTTAGAATTGAGAATTGGGAATTGAGAATTTAGAATTTAGAATTTAGAATTAAGAATTGGGAATTTAGAAGTGAGAATTTAGAATTAAGAATTGAGAATTGAGAATTTAGAATTTAGAATTGAGAATTTAGAATTTAGAATTTAGAATTTAGAATTCAGTATTGAGAATTGAGAATTGGGAATTGAGAATTGGGAATTGAGAATTAAGAATTGAGAATTGGGAATTGAGAATTGGGAATTGAGGATTGGGATTTTTGATTTGAAGATTGGGATTTGGGATTTGATATTTGGGATTTGGGATTTGGGATTTGGGATTTGGGATTTGGGATTTGGGATTTGAGATTTGGGAATTGGGATTTGGGAATTGGGAATTGGGAATTGGGATTCCCAATCCCAAATCACAAATCCCAAATCCCAAATCCCAAATCCCAATTCCCAAATCCCAATTTTTAAATCCCAATTCCCAAACCCCAAATCCCAATTCTCAATTCCCAAATCCCAAATCCCAAATCCCAAATCCCAAATCCCAAATCCCAATTCCCAAATCCCAAATCCCAAATCCCAAATCCCAATTCCCAAATCCCAAATCCCAATTCCCAATTCCCAATTCCCAATTCCCAATTCCCAATTCCCAAATTCCAAATCCCAAATCCCAATTCCCAAATCCCGAATCCCAAATCCCAATTCCCAATTCCCAATTCCCAAATCGCAAATCCCAAATCCCAATTCCCAATTCCCAACTCCCAATTCCTAATTCCCAATTTCCAATTTCCAATTCTCAATTCTCAATTTTCAATTCTAAATTCCCAATTCTAAATTCTAAATTCTAAATTCTCAATTCTTAATTCTAAATTCTCAATTCTCAATTCTCAATTCTAAATTCTAAATTCTAAATTCTAAATTCTCAATTTTCAATTTTAAATTCTCAATTATCAATTATAAAAATTCTCATTTCTCAATTCTAAATTCTCAATTTTCAATTCTAAATTATCAATTATCAATTATAAAAATTCTCATTTCTCAATTCTAAATTCTCAATTCTCAATTCTAAATTCTAAATTCTAAATTCTAAATTTTAAATTTTCAATTCTAAATTCTCAATTCTCAATTCTAAATTCTAAATTCGAAATTCTAAATTTTCAATTCTAAATTCTCAATTCTCAATTCTCCCTAGAGAATTTAGGGTTTCCCAATTCCCAATTCCCAATTCCCAATTCCCAATTCCCAATTCCTAAATCCCAAATCCCAATTCCCAATTCCCAATTCCCAAATCGCAAATCCCAAATCCCAATTCCCAATTCCCAACTCCCAATTCGTAATTCCCAATTTCCAATTTCCAATTCCCAAATCCCAAATCCCAATTCCCAATTCCCAATTCCCAATTTCCAATTCTCAATTCTCAATTTTCAATTCTAAACTCCCAATTCTCAATTCTAAATTCTAAATTCTCAATTCTTAATTCTAAATTCTCAATTCTCAATTCTCAATTCTCAATTTTCAATTCTAAATTCTAAATTCTAAATTCTAAATTCTCAATTTTCAATTTTAAAAATTCTCATTTCTCAATTCTAAATTCTCAATTCTCAATTCTAAATTCTAAATTCGAAATTCTAAATTTTCAATTCTAAATTCTCAATTCTCAATTCTCCCTAGAGAATTTAGGGTTTCCCAATTCCCAATTCCCAATTCCTAATTCCTAAATCTTAAATCCCAAATCCCAATTCCCAATTCCCAATTCCCAAATCCCAAATCCCAAATTCCAATTCCCAAATCCCAATTCCCAAATCCCAAATCCCAATTCCCAAATCCCAAATCCCAAATCCCAAATCCCAATTCCCAAATCCCAATTCCCAAATCCCAATTCTCAAATCCCAAATACCAATTCCCAATTCCCAATTCCCAAATCCCAATTCCCAATTCCCAAATCTCAAATCCCAAACCCCAATTCCCAATTCCCAAATTCCAAATCCCAAATCCCAATTCCCAAATCCCGAATCCCAAATCCCAATTCCCAATTCCCAATTCCCAACTCCCAATTCCTAATTCCCAATTTCCAATTTCCAATTCCCAAATCCCAAATCCCAATTCCCAATTCCCAATTCCCAATTTCCAATTCTCAATTCTCAATTTTCAAATCTAAAAATTCTCATTTCTCAATTCTAAATTCTCAATTCTCAATTCTCAAATCCCAAATCCCAAATCCAAAATCCCAATTCCCAAATCCCAATTCCCAAATCCCGAATCCCAAATCTCAATTCCCAATTCCCAATTCCCAAATCGCAAATCCCAAATCCCAATTCCCAATTCCCAAATCCCAATTCCCAATTCCTAATTCCCAATTTCCAATTCTTAATTTCCAATTCTCAATTCTCAATTTTCAATTCTAAATTCCCAATTCTCAATTCTAAATTCTAAATTTTCAATTCTTAATTCTAAATTATCAATTCTCAATTCTAAATTCTCAATTCTAAATTCTAAATTCTAAATTCTAAATTCTCAATTTTCAATTCTAAATTCTAAATTATCAATTATAAAAATTCTCATTTTTCAATTCTAAATTCTAAATTCTAAATTCTAAATTCTCAATTTTCAATTCTAAATTCTAAATTATCAATTATAAAAATTCTCATTTCTCAATTCTCAATTCTAAATTCTAAATTCTAAATTCTAAATTTTAAATTTTCAATTCTAAATTCTCAATTCTCAATTTTCCATAGAGAATTTAGGGTTTCCCAAATCCCAAATCCCAATTCCCAATTCCCAAATCCCAAATCCCAAATCCCAAATCCCAAATCCCAATTCCCAAATCCCAATTCCCAATTCCCAATTCCCAAATCCCAATTCCCAAATCCCAATTCCCAAATCCCAATTCCCAAATCCCAATTCCCAATTCCCAATTCCCAATTTCCAATTCTCAATTCTCAATTTTCAATTCTAAACTCCCAATTCTCAATTCTAAATTCTAAATTTCCAATTCTCAATTCTCAATTTTCAATTCTAAACTCCCAATTCTCAATTCTAAATTCTAAATTCTCAATTCTCAATTTTCAATTTTAAAAATTCTCATTTCTCAATTCTAAATTCTCAATTCTCAATTCTAAATTCTAAATTCGAAATTCTAAATTTTCAATTCTAAATTCTCAATTCTCAATTCTCCCTAGAGAATTTAGGGTTTCCCAATTCCCAATTCCCAATTCCCAATTCCCAATTCCCAATTCCTAAATCTTAAATCCCAAATCCCAATTCCCAATTCCCAATTCCCAAATCCCAAATCCCAAATTCCAATTCCCAAATCCCAATTCCCAAATCCCAAATCCCAAATCCCAAATCCCAATTCCCAAATCCCAATTCCCAAATCCCAATTCTCAAATCCCAAATCCCAATTCCCAATTCCCAATTCCCAAATCCCAATTCCCAATTCCCAAATCTCAAATCCCAAACCCCAATTCCCAATTCCCAAATTCCAAATCCCAAATCCCAATTCCCAAATCCCGAATCCCAAATCCCAATTCCCAATTCCCAATTCCCAACTCCCAATTCCTAATTCCCAATTTCCAATTTCCAATTCCCAAATCCCAAATCCCAATTCCCAATTCCCAATTCCCAATTTCCAATTCTCAATTCTCAATTTTCAATTCTAAACTCCCAATTCTCAATTCTAAATTCTAAATTCTCAATTCTTAATTCTAAATTCTCAATTCTCAATTCTCAATTCTCAATTTTCAATTCTAAATTCTAAATTCTAAATTCTAAATTCTCAATTTTCAATTTTAAAAATTCTCATTTCTCAATTCTAAATTCTCAATTCTCAATTCTAAATTCTAAATTCGAAATTCTAAATTTTTAATTCTAAATTCTCAATTCTCAATTCTCCCTAGAGAATTTAGGGTTTCCCAATTCCCAATTTCCAATTCCCAATTTCCAATGCCCAAATCCCAAATCCCCATTCCCAATTCCCAAATCCCAAATCCCAATTCCCAATGCCCAAATCCCAAATCCCAAATCCCAATTCCCAAATCCCAAATCCCAATTCCCAATTCCCAATTCCCAAATCCCAATTCCCAAATCCCAATTCCCAATTCTCAATTCCCAATTTCCAATTCTCAATTCTCAATTTTCAATTCTAAATTCCCAATTCTCAATTCTAAATTCTAAATTCTCAATTAATTTTAAATTCTCAATTCTCAATTCTAAATTCTAAATTCTAAATTCTAATTTCTCAATTTTCAATTCTCCCTAGAGAATTTAGGGTTTTCCAATTCCCAATTCCCAATTCCCAATTCCCAAATCCCAAATCCCAATTCCCAATTTCCAAATCCCAAATTTCAATTCCCAATACTCAATTCTCAATTCTCAATTCTTTTTAGAGAATTTAGGGTTTCCCAATTCCCAATTCCCAATTCCCAATTCCCAATTCCCAAATTCCAAATCCCAAATCCCAATTCCCAAATCCCGAATCCCAAATTTCAATTCCCAATTCCCAATTCCCAAATCGCAAATCCCAAATCCCAATTCCCAAATCCCAATTCCCAATTCCCAATTCCCAAATCCCAATTCCCAAATCCCAATTCCCAATTACCAATTCCCAATTTCCAATTCTCAATTCTCAATTTTCAATTCTAAATTCCCAATTCTCAATTCTAAATTCTAAATTCTAAATTCTAAATTCTAAATTTTCAATTTTTAATTCTAAATTCTCAATTTTCAATTCTAAAAATTCTCATTTCTCAATTCTAAATTCTCAATTCTCAATTCTCAATTTTAAATTCTCAATTCTAAATTCTAAATTCTAAATTCTAAATTCTAAATTCTAAATTCTAAATTTTTAATTCCCAATTCCCAATTTCCAATTCTAAATTTCAATTTCATACTAAATTCCCAATTCTCAATTCTAAATTTTAAATTCTTAATTCCTAATTTTAAATTCTCAATTCTCAATTCTAAATTCTCAATTATAAATTCTAAATTCTAAATTCTAAATTCTCAATTTTCAATTCTAAATTCTCAATTTTCAATTCTAAAAATTCTCATTTCTCAATTCTAAATTCTCAATTCTCAATTCTCAATTCTAAATTCTAAATTCTAAATTCTAAATTCTAAATTCTCAATTTTCAATTCCCAATTCCCAATTTCTAATTCTAAATTCTCAATTTTCAAATCTAAAAATTCTCATTTCTCAATTCTAAATTCTCAATTCTCAATTCTCAATTCTAAATTCTAAATTCTAAATTCTAAATTCTAAATTCTCAATTTTCAATTCTAAAAATTTTCATTTCTCAATTCTAAATTCTCAATTCTCAATTCTTAATTCTAAATTCTAAATTCTAAATTCTAAATTCTAAATTCTAAATTCTCAATTTTCAATTCTAAATTCTCAATTTTCAATTCTAAAAATTCTCATTTCTCAATTCTAAATTCTCAATTTTCAATTCTAAATTCTAAATTCTAAATTCTAAATTTTTAATTCTAAATTCTCAATTCTCAATTCTCCCTAGAGAATTTAAAGTTTCCCAATTCCCAATTCCCAATTCCCAATTCCCAATTCCCAAATCCCAAATCCCAAATCCAAATTCCCAAATCCCGAATCCCAAATCCCAATTCCCAATTCCCAATCCCAAATCCCAAATCCCAAATCCCAATTCCCAATTCCCAAATCCCAAATCCCAATTCCCAATTCCCAATTCCCAAATCCCAAATCCCAATTCCCAATTCCCAATTCCCAATTTCCAATTCTCAATTCTCAATTTTCAATTCTAAACTCCCAATTCTCAATTCTAAATTCTAAATTCTCAATTCTTAATTCTAAATTCTCAATTCTCAATTCTCAATTTTCAATTCTAAATTCTAAATTCTAAATTCTAAATTCTCAATTTTCAATTTTAAAAATTCTCATTTCTCAATTCTAAATTCTCAATTCTCAATTCTAAATTCTAAATTCTAAATTCTAAATTTTCAATTCTAAATTCTCAATTCTCCCTAGAGAATTTAGTGTTTCCCAATTCCCAATTCTTAATTCCCAAATCTTAAATCCCAAATCCCAATTCCCAATTCCCAATTCCCAAATCCCATATCCCAAATCCCAATTCCCAATTCCCAATTCCCAAATCCCAAATCTTAAATCCCAATTCCCAAATCCCGAATCCCAAATCCCAATTCCCAATTCCCAATTCCCAAATCGCAAATCCCAAATCTCAATTCCCAATTCCCAAATCCCAATTCCCAATTCCCAATTCCCAATTTCCAATTCTCAATTCTCAATTTTCAATTCTAAATTCCCAATTCTCAATTCTAAATTCTAAATTCTCAATTCTTAATTCTAAATTCTCAATTCTCAATTCTCAATTTTCAATTCTAAATTCTAAATTCTAAATTCTAAATTCTCAATTTTCAATTTTAAAAATTCTCATTTCTCAATTCTAAATTCTCAATTCTCAATTCTAAATTCTAAATTCTAAATTCTAAATTTTCAATTCTAAATTCTCAATTCTCAATTCTCCCTAGAGAATTTAGGGTTTCCCAATTCCCAATTCCCAATTCCCAAATCTTAAATCCCAAATCCCAATTCCCAACTCCCAATTCCCAAATCCAGAATCCCAAATTCCAATTCCCAAATCCCAATTCCCAAATCCCAATTCCCAATGCCCAAATCCCAAATCCCAAATCCCAATTCCCAAATCCCAATTCCCAATTCCCAATTCCCAAATCCCAATTCCCAATTCCCAAATCCCCATTCCCAATTCCCAAATCCCAAATCCCAATTCCCAAATCCCAATTCCCAATGCCCAAATCCCATATCCCAAATCCCAATTCCCAATTCCCAATTCCCAAATCCCGAATCCCAAATCTCAATTCCCAATTCCCAATTCCCAAATCGCAAATCCCAAATCCCAATTCCCAATTCCCAAATCCCAATTCCCAATTCCCAATTCCCAATTTCCAATTCTTAATTTCCAATTCTCAATTCTCAATTTTCAATTCTAAATTCCCAATTCTCAATTCTAAATTCTAAATTCTCAATTCTTAATTCTAAATTATCAATTCTCAATTCTAAATTCTCAATTCTAAATTCTAAATTCTAAATTCTAAATTCTCAATTTTCAATTCTAAATTCTAAATTATCAATTATAAAAATTCTCATTTCTCAATTCTAAATTCTCAATTCTAAATTCTAAATTCTAAATTCTAAATTCTCAATTTTCAATTCTAAATTCTAAATTATCAATTATAAAAATTCTCATTTCTCAATTCTAAATTCTCAATTCTCAATTCTAAATTCTAAATTCTAAATTCTAAATTTTAAATTTTCAATTCTAAATTCTCAATTCTCAATTTTCCATAGAGAATTTAGGGTTTCCCAAATCCCAAATCCCAATTCCCAATTCCCAAATCCCAAATCCCAAATCCCAAATCCCAAATCCCAATTCCCAAATCCCAATTCCCAATTCCCAATTCCCAAATCCCAATTCCCAATTCTCAATTCCCAATTTCCAATTCTCAATTCTCAATTTTCAATTCTAAATTCCCAATTCTCAATTCTAAATTCTAAATTCTCAATTAATTTTAAATTCTCAATTCTCAATTCTAAATTCTAAATTCTAAATTCTAATTTCTCAATTTTCAATTCTCCCTAGAGAATTTAGGGTTTTCCAATTCCCAATTCCCAATTCCCAATTCCCAAATCCCAAATCCCAATTCCCAATTTCCAAATCCCAAATTTCAATTCCCAATACTCAATTCTCAATTCTCAATTCTTTTTAGAGAATTTAGGGTTTCCCAATTCCCAATTCCCAATTCCCAATTCCCAATTCCCAAATTCCAAATCCCAAATCCCAATTCCCAAATCCCGAATCCCAAATTTCAATTCCCAATTCCCAATTCCCAAATCGCAAATCCCAAATCCCAATTCCCAAATCCCAATTCCCAATTCCCAATTCCCAAATCCCAATTCCCAAATCCCAATTCCCAATTACCAATTCCCAATTTCCAATTCTCAATTCTCAATTTTCAATTCTAAATTCCCAATTCTCAATTCTAAATTCTAAATTCTAAATTCTAAATTCTAAATTTTCAATTTTTAATTCTAAATTCTCAATTTTCAATTCTAAAAATTCTCATTTCTCAATTCTAAATTCTCAATTCTCAATTCTCAATTTTAAATTCTCAATTCTAAATTCTAAATTCTAAATTCTAAATTCTAAATTCTAAATTCTAAATTTTTAATTCCCAATTCCCAATTTCCAATTCTAAATTTTCAATACTAAATTCCCAATTCTCAATTCTAAATTTTAAATTCTTAATTCCTAATTTTAAATTCTCAATTCTCAATTCTAAATTCTCAATTATAAATTCTAAATTCTAAATTCTAAATTCTCAATTTTCAATTCTAAATTCTCAATTTTCAATTCTAAAAATTCTCATTTCTCAATTCTAAATTCTCAATTCTCAATTCTCAATTCTAAATTCTAAATTCTAAATTCTAAATTCTAAATTCTCAATTTTCAATTCCCAATTCCCAATTTCTAATTCTAAATTCTCAATTTTCAAATCTAAAAATTCTCATTTCTCAATTCTAAATTCTCAATTCTCAATTCTCAATTCTAAATTCTAAATTCTAAATTCTAAATTCTAAATTCTCAATTTTCAATTCTAAAAATTTTCATTTCTCAATTCTAAATTCTCAATTCTCAATTCTTAATTCTAAATTCTAAATTCTAAATTCTAAATTCTAAATTCTAAATTCTCAATTTTCAATTCTAAATTCTCAATTTTCAATTCTAAAAATTCTCATTTCTCAATTCTAAATTCTCAATTTTCAATTCTAAATTCTAAATTCTAAATTCTAAATTTTTAATTCTAAATTCTCAATTCTCAATTCTCCCTAGAGAATTTAAAGTTTCCCAATTCCCAATTCCCAATTCCCAATTCCCAATTCCCAAATCCCAAATCCCAAATCCAAATTCCCAAATCCCGAATCCCAAATCCCAATTCCCAATTCCCAATCCCAAATCCCAAATCCCAAATCCCAATTCCCAATTCCCAAATCCCAAATCCCAATTCCCAATTCCCAATTCCCAAATCCCAAATCCCAATTCCCAATTCCCAATTCCCAATTTCCAATTCTCAATTCTCAATTTTCAATTCTAAACTCCCAATTCTCAATTCTAAATTCTAAATTCTCAATTCTTAATTCTAAATTCTCAATTCTCAATTCTCAATTTTCAATTCTAAATTCTAAATTCTAAATTCTAAATTCTCAATTTTCAATTTTAAAAATTCTCATTTCTCAATTCTAAATTCTCAATTCTCAATTCTAAATTCTAAATTCTAAATTCTAAATTTTCAATTCTAAATTCTCAATTCTCCCTAGAGAATTTAGTGTTTCCCAATTCCCAATTCTTAATTCCCAAATCTTAAATCCCAAATCCCAATTCCCAATTCCCAATTCCCAAATCCCATATCCCAAATCCCAATTCCCAATTCCCAATTCCCAAATCCCAAATCTTAAATCCCAATTCCCAAATCCCGAATCCCAAATCCCAATTCCCAATTCCCAATTCCCAAATCGCAAATCCCAAATCTCAATTCCCAATTCCCAAATCCCAATTCCCAATTCCCAATTCCCAATTTCCAATTCTCAATTCTCAATTTTCAATTCTAAATTCCCAATTCTCAATTCTAAATTCTAAATTCTCAATTCTTAATTCTAAATTCTCAATTCTCAATTCTCAATTTTCAATTCTAAATTCTAAATTCTAAATTCTAAATTCTCAATTTTCAATTTTAAAAATTCTCATTTCTCAATTCTAAATTCTCAATTCTCAATTCTAAATTCTAAATTCTAAATTCTAAATTTTCAATTCTAAATTCTCAATTCTCAATTCTCCCTAGAGAATTTAGGGTTTCCCAATTCCCAATTCCCAATTCCCAAATCTTAAATCCCAAATCCCAATTCCCAACTCCCAATTCCCAAATCCAGAATCCCAAATTCCAATTCCCAAATCCCAATTCCCAAATCCCAATTCCCAATGCCCAAATCCCAAATCCCAAATCCCAATTCCCAAATCCCAATTCCCAATTCCCAATTCCCAAATCCCAATTCCCAATTCCCAAATCCCCATTCCCAATTCCCAAATCCCAAATCCCAATTCCCAAATCCCAATTCCCAATGCCCAAATCCCATATCCCAAATCCCAATTCCCAATTCCCAATTCCCAAATCCCGAATCCCAAATCTCAATTCCCAATTCCCAATTCCCAAATCGCAAATCCCAAATCCCAATTCCCAATTCCCAAATCCCAATTCCCAATTCCCAATTCCCAATTTCCAATTCTTAATTTCCAATTCTCAATTCTCAATTTTCAATTCTAAATTCCCAATTCTCAATTCTAAATTCTAAATTCTCAATTCTTAATTCTAAATTATCAATTCTCAATTCTAAATTCTCAATTCTAAATTCTAAATTCTAAATTCTAAATTCTCAATTTTCAATTCTAAATTCTAAATTATCAATTATAAAAATTCTCATTTCTCAATTCTAAATTCTCAATTCTAAATTCTAAATTCTAAATTCTAAA
Source organism: Temnothorax nylanderi (assembly GCF_030848795.1). NCBI lineage: Eukaryota > Metazoa > Arthropoda > Insecta > Hymenoptera > Formicidae > Temnothorax > Temnothorax nylanderi. Next base: position 37,559 of record NW_027249956.1, read on the forward strand.
TTCTCAATTTTCAATTCTAAATTCTAAATTATCAATTATAAAAATTCTCATTTCTCAATTCTAAATTCTCAATTCTCAATTCTAAATTCTAAATTCTAAATTCTAAATTTTAAATTTTCAATTCTAAATTCTCAATTCTCAATTTTCCATAGAGAATTTAGGGTTTCCCAAATCCCAAATCCCAATTCCCAATTCCCAAATCCCAAATCCCAAATCCCAAATCCCAAATCCCAATTCCCAAATCCCAATTCCCAATTCCCAATTCCCAAATCCCAATTCCCAAATCCCAATTCCCAAATCCCAATTCCCAATTCCCAATTCCCAATTTCCAATTCTCAATTCTCAATTTTCAATTCTAAATTCCCAATTCTCAATTCTAAATTCTAAATTCTCAATTCTTAATTTTAAATTCTCAATTCTCAATTCTAAATTCTCAATTCTAAATTCTAAATTTTAAATTCTAAATTCTCAATTTTCAATTCTAAATTTTCAATTTTCAATTCTAAAAATTCTCATTTCTCAATTCTAAATTCTAAATTCTAAATTCTAAATTCTAAATTTTAAATTCTCAATTTTCAATTTTCCCTAGAGAATTTAGGGTTTCCCAATCCCAAATCCCAAATCCCAAATCCCAATTCCCAATTCCCAATTTCCAATTCCCAATTCCCAAATCCCAATTTCCAAATCACCTGAAGAGGGTCCGAATTTGGACCGAAACGTCGTTTTATCTATTAATAAATTTGCCAGTTATGGTCAAGGAAGTTTGTTTATCTATATATATAAAGGAAGATGTCCTGACTGACTGATTAACTCACTGACTCATCAACGCCCAGCCCAAACCCCTGAACCGAATTTTTACCAAAAGTATATGAAATAGGGGTAGAATTTTCCGGGGAGTGCCACTATGTGTATAGTTTTTTGTTACCGATTTTCTGGAAACCGGTTTTTCTAATTTTTCTAATTTTTGGGGAAATAATTCACCGAATCTCAAAGAATTATAGATCAAATTTCTACCAAAAGTATATGAAATAAGGGTAGAATTTTCCGGGGAGTGCCACTATGTGTATAGTTTTTGTTACCGATTTTCTTGAAACCGGTTTTTCTAATTTTTCGGGAAATAATTGACCGAATCTTAAAGAATTATAGATCAAACGGGTAGAATTTTCCGGGTAGTGTTATAAAGTGTATAATTTTTCGTTACCGATCATTTTGGAAGCCGGTACCGAAATTTTTTCATTTTTTGGGAATTAATTGACAGAATCTTAAAGAATTGTATATGAAGTAGGGATAGAATTTTACGGGGAGCGTCATGATGTGTACAATTTTTGTTACCGATCTTTTTGGAAACCGGTTTTTTTATTTTTTCCAATTTTTTAAGAAATAATCGAGAGAGGGACAGAGAGAGAGGGAGAGAGAAAGAGCCTCGAGATCAAGATAATCGAGATCAAGCCAGCTTTTGCCCTTTTGCTCTACGCGAGGTTTCTGTCCTCGCTGAACTGGCCTTAGGGCGTTAGAGATAGAGCCTCGCAGGTGAAATACGTTTTTGTCGGCCTCGACGAGACAGAGAGAATGCCGTTGGAAACGACCCCGTATCTCGCGCCGTTTCCGAGATAAATGCAACTTTTTAACCGTTAGAGATAGAGAAATTTAACAAGAATACTTTTTTGTCGGCCTCGATGAGACAAAGAGAATGCCGCTGGGAACGAACCCGTATCTCGAGCCGTTTTCAAGATAAATCCAACTCTTTAACCGTTAGAGATAGAGCTTCGGAGGTGAAATACTTTTTTGTCGGCCTCGACGAAACAAAGAAAATGCCGTTGGGAACGAACCCGTATCTCGCGCCGTTTCCGAGATAAATGCAACTTTTTAACCGTTAGAGATAGAGAAATTTAACAAGAATACTTTTTTGTTGGCCTCGACGAGACAGAGAGAATGCCGTTGGAAACGACCCCGTATCTCGCGCCGTTTACGAGATAAATGCAACTCTTTAACCGTTAGAGATAGAGAAATTTAACAAGAATACTTTTTTGTCGGCCTCGACGAGACAAAGAGAATGCCGCTTGGAACAACCCCGTATCTCGCACCGTTTTCGAGATAAATGCAACTCTTTAACCGTTAGAGATAGAGCTTCGGAGGTGAAATACTTTTTTGTCGGCCTCGACGAGACAGAGAAAATGCCGCTTGGAACGACCCCGTATCTCGCGCCGTTTCCGAGATAAATGCAACTTTTTAACCGTTAGAGATAGAGAAATTTAACAAGAATACTTTTTTGTCGGCCTCGATGAGACAAAGAGAATGCCGCTGGGAACGAACCCGTATTTCGAGCCGTTTTCGAGATAAATCCAACTCTTTAACCGTTAGAGATAGAGCTTCGGAGGTAAAATACTTTTTTGTCGGCCTCGACGAGACAGAGAGAATGCCGTTGGAAACGACCCCGTATCTCGCGCCGTTTCCGAGATAAATGCAACTTTTTAACCGTTAGAGATAGAGAAATTTAACAAGAATACTTTTTTGTCGGCATCGACGAGACAAAGAGAATGCCACTAGGAACGACTCCGTATCTCGAGCCGTTTCCGAGATAAATGCAACTCTTTAACCGTTAGAGATAGAGCTTCGGAGGTGAAATACTTTTTTGTCGGCCTCGACGAGACAAAGAGAATGCCGTTGGGAACGACCCCGTATAACGCGCCGTTTCCGAGTTAAATGCAACTTTTTAACCGTTAGAGATAGAGAAATTTAACAAGAATACTTTTTTGTTGGCCTCGACGAGACAGAGAGAATGCCGTTGGAAACGAACCTGTATCTCGCGCCGTTTCCGAGATAAATGCAAGTCTTTAACCGTTAGAGATAGGGCCTCGCAGGTGAAATACTTTTTTGTCGGCCTCGACGAGACAGAGAGACTGCCGTTGAAAACGACCCCGTATCTTGCGCCGTTTCCGAGATAAATGCAACTTTTTAACCGTTAGAAATAGAGAAATTTAATAAGAATACTTTTTTGTCGGCATCGACGAGACAAAGAGAAAGTCGCTTGGGAACGACCCCGTATCTCGCGCCGTTTCCGAAATAAATGCAACTCTTTAACCGTTAGAGATACCTCTTCTAAGCTAGCAGTACCAAATGGACAGAATCAAACCGGACCTATCAGAATATTTAGTACTTATTTTGTACTAATTTGTACCACTAATAACAATTTTGTACCTCGTGCCGTTTCGGAGAAAATCGTGGCGCTGCTATCTTAGCATTAAGCTAGAAAGACCACAAGAAAAAAAAAGAAAAAAGAAAATTAAATACAGAAATTTGAAGGACTGAATTTGTACCAATTTGTTCCATACAAATAAACTTAATATATTCATTCCTTCTGCCTCAAACAGCCCCTAATAGAACTCAGACCTATTAGTCTCAAGAGTAAAGTACTCTCTCTCAGCAGCAGAATCAATCACTACGTATAGACTCGATTCAGGATAATTTGTATCACAAAAATATGAAATTTCAGATTTTGTACTCCCACGGATCTTTCGGAACCTACCTCCGATCCCTAACAGTCTCTAGAGTAAAGTACCTTTTGCCACGGGCAAAATCAATCGTTATTCTGAATCAATTCTACGAGTAATGATTGATTCTGCTGATAAGAAAGAGTACTTTATTCTTGAGACTGTTAAGGATCGGGGGTAGTTTTTTATCAAACGGCTGGGGTACAAAATCTGAAACTTTATATTTTCGTGGTACAATTATGTCACGTCTAATGTAGAAATAACGATTCTTGTAAAATTTCTCTATCTCTAATGGTTAAAAAGTTGCATTTTTCTCGGAAACGGCGCAAGATACGGGGTCGTTCCTAAGCGTCATTCTCTTTGTCTCGTCGAGGCCAACAAAAAAGTATTCTTGTAAAATTTCTCTATCTCTAACGGTTAAAGAGTTGCATTTATCTCGGAAACGGCGCGAGATACGGGGTCGTTCCCAAGCGACTTTCTCTTTGTCTCGTCGAGGCCAACAAAAAAGTATTCTTGTAAAATTTCTCTATCTCTAACGGTTAAAAAGTTGCATTTTTCTCGGAAACGGCGCGAGATACGGGGTCGTTCCCAAACGACTTTCTCTTTGTCTCGTCGAACCCAACAAAAAAGTATTCTTGTAAAATTTCTCTATCTCTAACGGTTAAAAAGTTGCATTTTTCTCGGAAACGGCGCGAGATACGGGGTCGTTCCCAAGCGACTTTCTCTTTGTCTCGTCGAGGCCAACAAAAAAGTATTCTTGTAAAATTTCTCTATCTCTAACGGTTAAAAAGTTGCATTTTTCTCGGAAACGGCGCGAGATACGGGGTCGTTCCCAAGCGACTTTCTCTTTGTCTCGTCGAGGCCAACAAAAAAGTATTCTTGTAAATTTCTCTTTCTCTAACGGTTAAAGAGTTGCATTTATTTCGGAAACGGCGCGAGATACGGAGTCGTTCCCAAGCGACTTTCTCTTTGTCTCGTCGAGGCCAACAAAAAAGTATTCTTGTAAATTTCTCTATCTCTAACGGTTAAAGAGTTGCATTTATTTCGGAAACGGCGCGAGATACGGGGTCGTTCCCAAGCGACTTTCTCTTTGTCTCGTCGAGGCCAACAAAAAAGTATTCTTGTAAAATTTCTCTATCTCTAACGGTTAAAAAGTTGCATTTATCTCGGAAACGGCGCGAGATACGGGGTCGTTCCCAAGCGACTTTCTCTTTGTCTCGTCGAGGCCAACAAAAAAGTATTCTTGTAAATTTCTCTATCTCTAACGGTTAAAGAGTTGCATTTATCTCGGAAACGGCGCGAGATACGGGGTCGTTCCCAAGCGACTTTCTCTTTGTCTCGTCGAGGCCAACAAAAAAGTATTCTTGTAAAATTTCTCTATCTCTAACGGTTAAAAAGTTGCATTTTTCTCGGAAACGGCGCGAGATACGGGGTCGTTCCCAAGCGACTTTCTCTTTGTCTCGTCGAGGCCAACAAAAAAGTATTCTTGTAAATTTCTCTATCTCTAACGGTTAAAAAGTTGCATTTTTCTCGGAAACGGCGCGAGATACGGGGTCGTTCCCAAGCGTCATTCTCTTTGTCTCGTCGAGGCCAACAAAAAAGTATTCTTGTAAATTTCTCTTTCTCTAACGGTTAAAGAGTTGCATTTATTTCGGAAACGGCGCGAGATACGGGGTCGTTCCCAAGCGACTTTCTCTTTGTCTCGTCGAGGCCAACAAAAAAGTATTCTTGTAAATTTCTCTTTCTCTAACGGTTAAAGAGTTGCATTTATTTCGGAAACGGCGCGAGATACGAAGTCGTTCCCAAGCGACTTTCTCTTTGTCTCGTCGAGGCCAACAAAAAAGTATTCTTGTAAAATTTCTCTATCTCTAACGGTTAAAGAGTTGCATTTTTCTCGGAAACGGCGCGAGATACGGGGTCGTTCCCAAGCGACTTTCTCTTTGTCTCGTCGAGGCCAACAAAAAAGTATTCTTGTAAATTTCTCTTTCTCTAACGGTTAAAGAGTTGCATTTTTCTCGGAAACGGCGCGAGATACGAAGTCGTTCCCAAGCGACTTTCTCTTGTCTCGTCGAGGCCAACAAAAAAGTATTCTTGTAAATTTCTCTATCTCTAACGGTTAAAGAGTTGCATTTATTCTCGGAAACGGCGCGAGATACGGGGTCGTTCCCAAGCGACTTTCTCTTTGTCTCGTCGAGGCCAACAAAAAAGTATTCTTGTAAATTTCTCTATCTCTAACGGTTAAAGAGTTGCATTTATTTCGGAAACGGCGCGAGATACGGGATCGTTCCCAAGCGACTTTCTCTTTGTCTCGTCGAGGCCAACAAAAAAGTATTCTTGTAAATTTCTCTATCTCTAACGGTTAAAGAGTTGCATTTATCTCGGAAACGGCGCGAGATACGGGGTCGTTCCCAAGCGACTTTCTCTTTGTCTCGTCGAGGCCAACAAAAAAGTATTCTTGTAAATTTCTCTATCTCTAACGGTTAAAGAGTTGCATTTATTTCGGAAACGGCGCGAGATACGGGATCGTTCCCAAGCGACTTTCTCTTTGTCTCGTCGAGGCCAACAAAAAAGTATTCTTGTAAATTTCTCTATCTCTAACGGTTAAAGAGTTGCATTTATCTCGGAAACGGCGCGAGATACGGGGTCGTTCCCAAGCGACTTTCTCTTTGTCTCGTCGAGGCCAACAAAAAAGTATTCTTGTAAATTTCTCTATCTCTAACGGTTAAAGAGTTGCATTTATTTCGGAAACGGCGCGAGATACGGAGTCGTTCCCAAGCGACTTTCTCTTTGTCTCGTCGAGGCCAACAAAAAAGTATTCTTGTAAAATTTCTCTATCTCTAACGGTTAAAAAGTTGCATTTATTCTCGGAAACGGCGCGAGATACGGGGTCGTTCCCAAGCGACATTCTCTTTGTCTCGTCGAGGCCAACAAAAAAGTATTCTTGTAAATTTCTCTATCTCTAACGGTTAAAGAGTTGCATTTATTCTCGGAAACGGCGCGAGATACGGGTCGTTCCCAAGCGACTTTCTCTTTGTCTCGTCGAGGCCAACAAAAAAGTATTCTTGTAAATTTCTCTATCTCTAACGGTTAAAAAGTTGCATTTATTCTCGGAAACGGCGCGAGATACGGGGTCGTTCCCAAGCGACTTTCTCTTTGTCTCGTCGAGGCCAACAAAAAAGTATTCTTGTAAATTTCTCTATCTCTAACGGTTAAAGAGTTGCATTTATTCTCGGAAACGGCGCGAGATACGGAGTCGTTCCCAAGCGACTTTCTCTTTGTCTCGTCGAGGCCAACAAAAAAGTATTCTTGTAAATTTCTCTATCTCTAACGGTTAAAAAGTTGCATTTATTCTCGGAAACGGCGCGAGATACGGGGTCGTTCCCAAGCGACTTTCTCTTTGTCTCGTCGAGGCCAACAAAAAAGTATTCTTGTAAATTTCTCTATCTCTAACGGTTAAAGAGTTGCATTTATTCTCGGAAACGGCGCGAGATACGGAGTCGTTCCCAAGCGACTTTCTCTTTGTCTCGTCGAGGCCAACAAAAAAGTATTCTTGTAAAATTTCTCTATCTCTAACGGTTAAAGAGTTGCATTTATTTCGGAAACGGCGCGAGATACGGGTCGTTCCCAAGCGACTTTCTCTTTGTCTCGTCGAGGCCAACAAAAAAGTATTCTTGTAAATTTCTCTATCTCTAACGGTTAAAGAGTTGCATTTATTTCGGAAACGGCGCGAGATACGAAGTCGTTCCCAAGCGACTTTCTCTTTGTCTCGTCGAGGCCAACAAAAAAGTATTCTTGTAAATTTCTCTATCTCTAACGGTTAAAGAGTTGCATTTATTCTCGGAAACGGCGCGAGATACGGGGTCGTTCCCAAGCGACTTTCTCTTTGTCTCGTCGAGGCCAACAAAAAAGTATTCTTGTAAATTTCTCTATCTCTAACGGTTAAAGAGTTGCATTTATTTCGGAAACGGCGCGAGATACGGAGTCGTTCCCAAGCGACTTTCTCTTTGTCTCGTCGAGGCCAACAAAAAAGTATTCTTGTAAAATTTCTCTATCTCTAACGGTTAAAGAGTTGCATTTATTCTCGGAAACGGCGCGAGATACGGGGTCGTTCCCAAGCGACTTTCTCTTTGTCTCGTCGAGGCCAACAAAAAAGTATTCTTGTAAATTTCTCTATCTCTAACGGTTAAAGAGTTGCATTTATCTCGGAAACGGCGCGAGATACGGGGTCGTTCCCAAGCGACTTTCTCTTTGTCTCGTCGAGGCCAACAAAAAAGTATTCTTGTAAAATTTCTCTATCTCTAACGGTTAAAGAGTTGCATTTATCTCGGAAACGGCGCGAGATACGGGGTCGTTCCCAAGCGACTTTCTCTTTGTCTCGTCGAGGCCAACAAAAAAGTATTCTTGTAAATTTCTCTATCTCTAACGGTTAAAGAGTTGCATTTATCTCGGAAACGGCGCGAGATACGGGGTCGTTCCCAAGCGACTTTCTCTTTGTCTCGTCGAGGCCAACAAAAAAGTATTCTTGTAAATTTCTCTATCTCTAACGGTTAAAGAGTTGCATTTATTCTCGGAAACGGCGCGAGATACGGGTCGTTCCCAAGCGACTTTCTCTTTGTCTCGTCGAGGCCAACAAAAAAGTATTCTTGTAAATTTCTCTATCTCTAACGGTTAAAGAGTTGCATTTATTCGGAAACGGCGCGAGATACGGGAGTCGTTCCCAAGCGACTTTCTCTTTGTCTCGTCGAGGCCAACAAAAAAGTATTCTTGTAAATTTCTCTATCTCTAACGGTTAAAGAGTTGCATTTATCTCGGAAACGGCGCGAGATACGGGGTCGTTCCCAAGCGACTTTCTCTTTGTCTCGTCGAGGCCAACAAAAAAGTATTCTTGTAAATTTCTCTATCTCTAACGGTTAAAGAGTTGCATTTATCTCGGAAACGGCGCGAGATACGGGGTCGTTCCCAAGCGACTTTCTCTTTGTCTCGTCGAGGCCAACAAAAAAGTATTCTTGTAAATTTCTCTATCTCTAACGGTTAAAGAGTTGCATTTATCTCGGAAACGGCGCGAGATACGGGGTCGTTCCCAAGCGACTTTCTCTTTGTCTCGTCGAGGCCAACAAAAAAGTATTCTTGTAAATTTCTCTATCTCTAACGGTTAAAGAGTTGCATTTATTCGGAAACGGCGCGAGATACGGGGTCGTTCCCAAGCGACTTTCTCTTGTCTCGTCGAGGCCAACAAAAAAGTATTCTTGTAAATTTCTCTATCTCTAACGGTTAAAGAGTTGCATTTATCTCGGAAACGGCGCGAGATACGGGGTCGTTCCCAAGCGACTTTCTCTTTGTCTCGTCGAGGCCAACAAAAAAGTATTCTTGTAAATTTCTCTATCTCTAACGGTTAAAGAGTTGCATTTATTCTCGGAAACGGCGCGAGATACGGGGTCGTTCCCAAGCGACTTTCTCTTTGTCTCGTCGAGGCCAACAAAAAAGTATTCTTGTAAATTTCTCTATCTCTAACGGTTAAAGAGTTGCATTTATTCTCGGAAACGGCGCGAGATACGGGGTCGTTCCCAAGCGACTTTCTCTTTGTCTCGTCGAGGCCAACAAAAAAGTATTCTTGTAAATTTCTCTATCTCTAACGGTTAAAGAGTTGCATTTATTCTCGGAAACGGCGCGAGATACGGGGTCGTTCCCAAGCGACTTTCTCTTTGTCTCGTCGAGGCCAACAAAAAAGTATTCTTGTAAATTTCTCTATCTCTAACGGTTAAAGAGTTGCATTTATTCTCGGAAACGGCGCGAGATACGGGGTCGTTCCCAAGCGACTTTCTCTTTGTCTCGTCGAGGCCAACAAAAAAGTATTCTTGTAAATTTCTCTATCTCTAACGGTTAAAGAGTTGCATTTATCTCGGAAACGGCGCGAGATACGGGGTCGTTCCCAAGCGACTTTCTCTTTGTCTCGTCGAGGCCAACAAAAAAGTATTCTTGTAAATTTCTCTATCTCTAACGGTTAAAAAGTTGCATTTATCTCGGAAACGGCGCGAGATACGGGGTCGTTCCCAAGCGACTTTCTCTTTGTCTCGTCGAGGCCAACAAAAAAGTATTCTTGTAAATTTCTCTATCTCTAACGGTTAAAGAGTTGCATTTATTCTCGGAAACGGCGCGAGATACGGGGTCGTTCCCAAGCGACTTTCTCTTTGTCTCGTCGAGGCCAACAAAAAAGTATTCTTGTAAATTTCTCTTATCTCTAACGGTTAAAGAGTTGCATTTATCTCGGAAACGGCGCGAGATACGGGGTCGTTCCCAAGCGACTTTCTCTTTGTCTCGTCGAGGCCAACAAAAAAGTATTCTTGTAAATTTCTCTATCTCTAACGGTTAAAGAGTTGCATTTATCTCGGAAACGGCGCGAGATACGGGGTCGTTCCCAAGCGACTTTCTCTTTGTCTCGTCGAGGCCAACAAAAAAGTATTCTTGTAAATTTCTCTATCTCTAACGGTTAAAGAGTTGCATTTTTCTCGGAAACGGCGCGAGATACGGGGTCGTTCCCAAGCGACTTTCTCTTTGTCTCGTCGAGGCCAACAAAAAAGTATTCTTGTAAATTTCTCTATCTCTAACGGTTAAAGAGTTGCATTTATTCTCGGAAACGGCGCGAGATACGGAGTCGTTCCCAAGCGACTTTCTCTTTGTCTCGTCGAGGCCAACAAAAAAGTATTCTTGTAAATTTCTCTATCTCTAACGGTTAAAGAGTTGCATTTATTCTCGGAAACGGCGCGAGATACGGGAGTCGTTCCCAAGCGACTTTCTCTTTGTCTCGTCGAGGCCAACAAAAAAGTATTCTTGTAAATTTCTCTATCTCTAACGGTTAAAGAGTTGCATTTATCTCGGAAACGGCGCGAGATACGGAGTCGTTCCCAAGCGACTTTCTCTTTGTCTCGTCGAGGCCAACAAAAAAGTATTCTTGTAAATTTCTCTATCTCTAACGGTTAAAGAGTTGCATTTATTCTCGGAAACGGCGCGAGATACGGGGTCGTTCCCAAGCGACTTTCTCTTTGTCTCGTCGAGGCCAACAAAAAAGTATTCTTGTAAATTTCTCTATCTCTAACGGTTAAAGAGTTGCATTTATTCTCGGAAACGGCGCGAGATACGGGTCGTTCCCAAGCGACTTTCTCTTTGTCTCGTCGAGGCCAACAAAAAAGTATTCTTGTAAATTTCTCTATCTCTAACGGTTAAAGAGTTGCATTTATCTCGGAAACGGCGCGAGATACGGGGTCGTTCCCAAGCGACATTCTCTTTGTCTCGTCGAGGCCAACAAAAAAGTATTCTTGTAAAATTTCTCTATCTCTAACGGTTAAAAGAGTTGCATTTATCTCGGAAACGGCGCGAGATACGGGGTCGTTCCCAAGCGACTTTCTCTTTGTCTCGTCGAGGCCAACAAAAAAGTATTCTTGTAAATTTCTCTATCTCTAACGGTTAAAGAGTTGCATTTATCTCGGAAACGGCGCGAGATACGGGTCGTTCCCAAGCGACTTTCTCTTTGTCTCGTCGAGGCCAACAAAAAAGTATTCTTGTAAATTTCTCTATCTCTAACGGTTAAAGAGTTGCATTTATCTCGGAAACGGCGCGAGATACGGGGTCGTTCCCAAGCGACTTTCTCTTTGTCTCGTCGAGGCCAACAAAAAAGTATTCTTGTAAATTTCTCTATCTCTAACGGTTAAAGAGTTGCATTTATTCTCGGAAACGGCGCGAGATACGGGGTCGTTCCCAAGCGACTTTCTCTTTGTCTCGTCGAGGCCAACAAAAAAGTATTCTTGTAAAATTTCTCTATCTCTAACGGTTAAAGAGTTGCATTTATCTCGGAAACGGCGCGAGATACGGGGTCGTTCCCAAGCGACTTTCTCTTTGTCTCGTCGAGGCCAACAAAAAAGTATTCTTGTAAATTTCTCTATCTCTAACGGTTAAAGAGTTGCATTTATTCGGAAACGGCGCGAGATACGGAGTCGTTCCCAAGCGACTTCTCTTTGTCTCGTCGAGGCCAACAAAAAAGTATTCTTGTAAATTTCTCTATCTCTAACGGTTAAAGAGTTGCATTTATTTCGGAAACGGCGCGAGATACGGGGTCGTTCCCAAGCGACTTTCTCTTTGTCTCGTCGAGGCCAACAAAAAAGTATTCTTGTAAATTTCTCTATCTCTAACGGTTAAAAGAGTTGCATTTATTTCGGAAACGGCGCGAGATACGGGGTCGTTCCCAAGCGACTTTCTCTTTGTCTCGTCGAGGCCAACAAAAAAGTATTCTTGTAAATTTCTCTATCTCTAACGGTTAAAGAGTTGCATTTATTCTCGGAAACGGCGCGAGATACGGGGTCGTTCCCAAGCGACTTTCTCTTTGTCTCGTCGAGGCCAACAAAAAAGTATTCTTGTAAATTTCTCTATCTCTAACGGTTAAAGAGTTGCATTTATCTCGGAAACGGCGCGAGATACGGGGTCGTTCCCAAGCGACTTCTCTTTGTCTCGTCGAGGCCAACAAAAAAGTATTCTTGTAAAATTTCTCTATCTCTAACGGTTAAAAGAGTTGCATTTATCTCGGAAACGGCGCGAGATACGGGGTCGTTCCCAAGCGACTTTCTCTTTGTCTCGTCGAGGCCAACAAAAAAGTATTCTTGTAAATTTCTCTATCTCTAACGGTTAAAGAGTTGCATTTATCTCGGAAACGGCGCGAGATACGGGGTCGTTCCCAAGCGACTTTCTCTTTGTCTCGTCGAGGCCAACAAAAAAGTATTCTTGTAAATTTCTCTATCTCTAACGGTTAAAGAGTTGCATTTATCTCGGAAACGGCGCGAGATACGGGGTCGTTCCCAAGCGACTTTCTCTTTGTCTCGTCGAGGCCAACAAAAAAGTATTCTTGTAAATTTCTCTATCTCTAACGGTTAAAGAGTTGCATTTATTCTCGGAAACGGCGCGAGATACGGGGTCGTTCCCAAGCGACTTTCTCTTTGTCTCGTCGAGGCCAACAAAAAAGTATTCTTGTAAATTTCTCTATCTCTAACGGTTAAAGAGTTGCATTTATTCTCGGAAACGGCGCGAGATACGGGGTCGTTCCCAAGCGACTTCTCTTTGTCTCGTCGAGGCCAACAAAAAAGTATTCTTGTAAATTTCTCTATCTCTAACGGTTAAAGAGTTGCATTTATCTCGGAAACGGCGCGAGATACGGGGTCGTTCCCAAGCGACTTTCTCTTTGTCTCGTCGAGGCCAACAAAAAAGTATTCTTGTAAATTTCTCTATCTCTAACGGTTAAAGAGTTGCATTTATTCTCGGAAACGGCGCGAGATACGGGGTCGTTCCCAAGCGACTTTCTCTTTGTCTCGTCGAGGCCAACAAAAAAGTATTCTTGTAAATTTCTCTATCTCTAACGGTTAAAGAGTTGCATTTATCTCGGAAACGGCGCGAGATACGGGAGTCGTTCCCAAGCGACTTTCTCTTTGTCTCGTCGAGGCCAACAAAAAAGTATTCTTGTAAATTTCTCTATCTCTAACGGTTAAAGAGTTGCATTTATTTCGGAAACGGCGCGAGATACGGGGTCGTTCCCAAGCGACTTTCTCTTTGTCTCGTCGAGGCCAACAAAAAAGTATTCTTGTAAATTTCTCTATCTCTAACGGTTAAAGAGTTGCATTTATTCTCGGAAACGGCGCGAGATACGGGGTCGTTCCCAAGCGACTTTCTCTTTGTCTCGTCGAGGCCAACAAAAAAGTATTCTTGTAAATTTCTCTATCTCTAACGGTTAAAGAGTTGCATTTATCTCGGAAACGGCGCGAGATACGGGGTCGTTCCCAAGCGACTTCTCTTTGTCTCGTCGAGGCCAACAAAAAAGTATTCTTGTAAATTTCTCTATCTCTAACGGTTAAAGAGTTGCATTTATTCTCGGAAACGGCGCGAGATACGGGGTCGTTCCCAAGCGACTTTCTCTTTGTCTCGTCGAGGCCAACAAAAAAGTATTCTTGTAAATTTCTCTATCTCTAACGGTTAAAAGAGTTGCATTTATTCTCGGAAACGGCGCGAGATACGGGGTCGTTCCCAAGCGACTTTCTCTTTGTCTCGTCGAGGCCAACAAAAAAGTATTCTTGTAAATTTCTCTATCTCTAACGGTTAAAGAGTTGCATTTATCTCGGAAACGGCGCGAGATACGGGGTCGTTCCCAAGCGACTTTCTCTTTGTCTCGTCGAGGCCAACAAAAAAGTATTCTTGTAAATTTCTCTATCTCTAACGGTTAAAGAGTTGCATTTATCTCGGAAACGGCGCGAGATACGGGGTCGTTCCCAAGCGACTTTCTCTTTGTCTCGTCGAGGCCAACAAAAAAGTATTCTTGTAAATTTCTCTATCTCTAACGGTTAAAGAGTTGCATTTATTCTCGGAAACGGCGCGAGATACGGGGTCGTTCCCAAGCGACTTTCTCTTTGTCTCGTCGAGGCCAACAAAAAAGTATTCTTGTAAATTTCTCTATCTCTAACGGTTAAAGAGTTGCATTTATTCGGAAACGGCGCGAGATACGGGGTCGTTCCCAAGCGACTTTCTCTTTGTCTCGTCGAGGCCAACAAAAAAGTATTCTTGTAAATTTCTCTATCTCTAACGGTTAAAGAGTTGCATTTATCTCGGAAACGGCGCGAGATACGGGGTCGTTCCCAAGCGACTTTCTCTTTGTCTCGTCGAGGCCAACAAAAAAGTATTCTTGTAAATTTCTCTATCTCTAACGGTTAAAGAGTTGCATTTATTCTCGGAAACGGCGCGAGATACGGAGTCGTTCCCAAGCGACTTTCTCTTTGTCTCGTCGAGGCCAACAAAAAAGTATTCTTGTAAATTTCTCTATCTCTAACGGTTAAAGAGTTGCATTTATCTCGGAAACGGCGCGAGATACGGGGTCGTTCCCAAGCGACTTTCTCTTTGTCTCGTCGAGGCCAACAAAAAAGTATTCTTGTAAATTTCTCTATCTCTAACGGTTAAAGAGTTGCATTTATCTCGGAAACGGCGCGAGATACGGGGTCGTTCCCAAGCGACTTTCTCTTTGTCTCGTCGAGGCCAACAAAAAAGTATTCTTGTAAATTTCTCTATCTCTAACGGTTAAAGAGTTGCATTTATCTCGGAAACGGCGCGAGATACGGGGTCGTTCCCAAGCGACTTTCTCTTTGTCTCGTCGAGGCCAACAAAAAAGTATTCTTGTAAATTTCTCTATCTCTAACGGTTAAAGAGTTGCATTTATTCTCGGAAACGGCGCGAGATACGGGGTCGTTCCCAAGCGACTTTCTCTTTGTCTCGTCGAGGCCAACAAAAAAGTATTCTTGTAAATTTCTCTATCTCTAACGGTTAAAGAGTTGCATTTATTCTCGGAAACGGCGCGAGATACGGGGTCGTTCCCAAGCGTCATTCTCTTTGTCTCGTCGAGGCCAACAAAAAAGTATTCTTGTAAATTTCTCTATCTCTAACGGTTAAAGAGTTGCATTTATTTCGGAAACGGCGCGAGATACGGGGTCGTTCCCAAGCGACTTTCTCTTTGTCTCGTCGAGGCCAACAAAAAAGTATTCTTGTAAATTTCTCTATCTCTAACGGTTAAAGAGTTGCATTTATTCTCGGAAACGGCGCGAGATACGGAGTCGTTCCCAAGCGTCATTCTCTTTGTCTCGTCGAGGCCAACAAAAAAGTATTCTTGTAAATTTCTCTATCTCTAACGGTTAAAGAGTTGCATTTATTCTCGGAAACGGCGCGAGATACGGGGTCGTTCCCAAGCGACTTTCTCTTTGTCTCGTCGAGGCCAACAAAAAAGTATTCTTGTAAATTTCTCTATCTCTAACGGTTAAAAAGTTGCATTTTTCTCGGAAACGGCGCGAGATACGGGGTCGTTCCCAAGCGACTTTCTCTTTGTCTCGTCGAGGCCAACAAAAAAGTATTCTTGTAAATTTCTCTATCTCTAACGGTTAAAAGAGTTGCATTTATCTCGGAAACGGCGCGAGATACGGGGTCGTTCCCAAGCGACTTCTCTTTGTCTCGTCGAGGCCAACAAAAAAGTATTCTTGTAAATTTCTCTTTCTCTAACGGTTAAAGAGTTGCATTTATTTCGGAAACGGCGCGAGATACGGGGTCGTTCCCAAGCGACTTTCTCTTTGTCTCGTCGAGGCCAACAAAAAAGTATTCTTGTAAATTTCTCTATCTCTAACGGTTAAAGAGTTGCATTTATCTCGGAAACGGCGCGAGATACGGGGTCGTTCCCAAGCGACTTTCTCTTTGTCTCGTCGAGGCCAACAAAAAAGTATTCTTGTAAATTTCTCTATCTCTAACGGTTAAAGAGTTGCATTTATCTCGGAAACGGCGCGAGATACGGAGTCGTTCCCAAGCGACTTTCTCTTTGTCTCGTCGAGGCCAACAAAAAAGTATTCTTGTAAATTTCTCTATCTCTAACGGTTAAAAAGTTGCATTTTTCTCGGAAACGGCGCGAGATACGGGGTCGTTCCCAAGCGACTTTCTCTTTGTCTCGTCGAGGCCAACAAAAAAGTATTCTTGTAAAATTTCTCTATCTCTAACGGTTAAAGAGTTGCATTTATCTCGGAAACGGCGCGAGATACGGGGTCGTTCCCAAGCGACTTTCTCTTTGTCTCGTCGAGGCCAACAAAAAAGTATTCTTGTAAATTTCTCTATCTCTAACGGTTAAAAAGTTGCATTTTTCTCGGAAACGGCGCGAGATACGGGGTCGTTCCCAAGCGACTTTCTCTTTGTCTCGTCGAGGCCAACAAAAAAGTATTCTTGTAAATTTCTCTATCTCTAACGGTTAAAGAGTTGCATTTATTCTCGGAAACGGCGCGAGATACGGGTCGTTCCCAAGCGTCATTCTCTTTGTCTCGTCGAGGCCAACAAAAAAGTATTCTTGTAAATTTCTCTTTCTCTAACGGTTAAAGAGTTGCATTTATCTCGGAAACGGCGCGAGATACGGGGTCGTTCCCAAGCGACTTTCTCTTTGTCTCGTCGAGGCCAACAAAAAAGTATTCTTGTAAAATTTCTCTATCTCTAACGGTTAAAAAGTTGCATTTATCTCGGAAACGGCGCGAGATACGGGGTCGTTCCCAAGCGACTTTCTCTTTGTCTCGTCGAGGCCAACAAAAAAGTATTCTTGTAAATTTCTCTTTCTCTAACGGTTAAAGAGTTGCATTTTTCTCGGAAACGGCGCGAGATACGAAGTCGTTCCCAAGCGACTTTCTCTTTGTCTCGTCGAGGCCAACAAAAAAGTATTCTTGTAAATTTCTCTTTCTCTAACGGTTAAAGAGTTGCATTTATTTCGGAAACGGCGCGAGATACGGAGTCGTTCCCAAGCGACTTTCTCTTTGTCTCGTCGAGGCCAACAAAAAAGTATTCTTGTAAAATTTCTCTATCTCTAACGGTTAAAGAGTTGCATTTATTCTCGGAAACGGCGCGAGATACGGGGTCGTTCCCAAGCGACTTTCTCTTTGTCTCGTCGAGGCCAACAAAAAAGTATTCTTGTAAATTTCTCTATCTCTAACGGTTAAAGAGTTGCATTTATTCTCGGAAACGGCGCGAGATACGGGGTCGTTCCCAAGCGACTTTCTCTTTGTCTCGTCGAGGCCAACAAAAAAGTATTCTTGTAAATTTCTCTATCTCTAACGGTTAAAGAGTTGCATTTATCTCGGAAACGGCGCGAGATACGGGGTCGTTCCCAAGCGACTTTCTCTTTGTCTCGTCGAGGCCAACAAAAAAGTATTCTTGTAAATTTCTCTTTCTCTAACGGTTAAAGAGTTGCATTTATTTCGGAAACGGCGCGAGATACGGGGTCGTTCCCAAGCGACTTTCTCTTTGTCTCGTCGAGGCCAACAAAAAAGTATTCTTGTAAATTTCTCTATCTCTAACGGTTAAAGAGTTGCATTTATTTCGGAAACGGCGCGAGATACGGGGTCGTTCCCAAGCGACTTTCTCTTTGTCTCGTCGAGGCCAACAAAAAAGTATTCTTGTAAATTTCTCTATCTCTAACGGTTAAAAAGTTGCATTTTTCTCGGAAACGGCGCGAGATACGGGGTCGTTCCCAAGCGACTTTCTCTTTGTCTCGTCGAGGCCAACAAAAAAGTATTCTTGTAAAATTTCTCTATCTCTAACGGTTAAAAAGTTGCATTTATCTCGGAAACGGCGCGAGATACGGGGTCGTTCCCAAGCGACATTCTCTTTGTCTCGTCGAGGCCAACAAAAAAGTATTCTTGTAAATTTCTCTTTCTCTAACGGTTAAAGAGTTGCATTTATTTCGGAAACGGCGCGAGATACGAAGTCGTTCCCAAGCGACTTTCTCCTTGTCTCGTCGAGGCCAACAAAAAAGTATTCTTGTAAATTTCTCTATCTCTAACGGTTAAAAAGTTGCATTTTTCTCGGAAACGGCGCGAGATACGGGGTCGTTCCCAAGCGACTTTCTCTTTGTCTCGTCGAGGCCAACAAAAAAGTATTCTTGTAAATTTCTCTATCTCTAACGGTTAAAGAGTTGCATTTATCTCGGAAACGGCGCGAGATACGGGGTCGTTCCCAAGCGACTTTCTCTTTGTCTCGTCGAGGCCAACAAAAAAGTATTCTTGTAAATTTCTCTATCTCTAACGGTTAAAGAGTTGCATTTATTTCGGAAACGGCGCGAGATACGGGGTCGTTCCCAAGCGACTTTCTCTTTGTCTCGTCGAGGCCAACAAAAAAGTATTCTTGTAAAATTTCTCTATCTCTAACGGTTAAAAAGTTGCATTTTTCTCGGAAACGGCGCGAGATACGGAGTCGTTCCCAAGCGTCATTCTCTTTGTCTCGTCGAGGCCAACAAAAAAGTATTCTTGTAAATTTCTCTATCTC
>NW_027249957.1:0-55676 GCF_030848795.1 Temnothorax nylanderi
AACGGTTAAAAAGTTGCATTTATCTCGGAAACGGCGCGAGATACGGGGTCGTTTCCAAGCGACATTCTCTTTGTCTCGTCGAGGCCAACAAAAAAGTATTCTTGTAAAATTTCTCTATCTCTAACGGTTAAAAAGTTGCATTTATCTCGGAAACGGCGCGAGATACGGGGTCGTTCCCAAACGACATTCTCTTTGTCTCGTCGAGGCCAACAAAAAAGTATTCTTGTAAAATTTCTCTATCTCTAACGGTTAAAGAGTTGCATTTATCTCGGAAACGGCGCGAGATACGGGGTCGTTCCCAAACGACATTCTCGTTGTCTCGTCGAGGCCAACAAAAAAGTATTCTTGTAAAATTTCTCTATCTCTAACGGTTAAAGAGTTGCATTTATCTCGGAAACGGCGCGAGATACGGGGTCGTTTCCAAGCGACATTCTCTTTGTCTCGTCGAGGCCAACAAAAAAGTATTCTTGTAAAATTTCTCTATCTCTAACGGTTAAAGAGTTGCATTTATCTCGGAAACGGCGCGAGATACGGGGTCGTTTCTAAGCGACATTCTCTTTGTCTCGTCGAGGTCAACAAAAAAGTATTCTTGTAAAATTTCTCTATCTCTAACGGTTAAAAAGTTGCATTTATCTCGGAAACGGCGCGAGATACGGGGTCGTTTCTAAGCGACATTCTCTTTGTCTCGTCGAGGTCAACAAAAAAGTATTCTTGTAAAATTTCTCTATCTCTAACGGTTAAAGAGTTGCATTTATCTCGGAAACGGCGCGAGATACAAGGTCGTTCCCAAACGACATTCTCTTTGTCTCGTCGAGGCCAACAAAAAAGTATTCTTGTAAAATTTCTCTATCTCTAACGGTTAAAAAGTTGCATTTATCTCGGAAACGGCGCGAGATACGGGGTCGTTTCCAAGCGACATTCTCTTTGTCTCGTCGAGGCCAACAAAAAAGTATTCTTGTAAAATTTCTCTATCTCTAACGGTTAAAAAGTTGCATTTATCTCGGAAACGGCGCGAGATACGGGGTCGTTTCTAAGCGACATTCTCTTTGTCTCGTCGAGGTCAACAAAAAAGTATTCTTGTAAAATTTCTCTATCTCTAACGGTTAAAAAGTTGCATTTATCTCGGAAACGGCGCGAGATACGGGGTCGTTCCCAAACGACATTCTCTTTGTCTCGTCGAGGCCAACAAAAAAGTATTCTTGTAAAATTTCTCTATCTCTAACGGTTAAAAAGTTGCATTTATCTCGGAAACGGCGCGAGATACGGGGTCGTTCCCAAGCGACATTCTCTTTGTCTCGTCGAGGCCAACAAAAAAGTATTCTTGTAAAATTTCTCTATCTCTAACGGTTAAAGAGTTGCATTTATCTCGGAAACGGCGCGAGATACGGGGTCGTTCCAAACGACATTCTCTTTGTCTCGTCGAGGCCAACAAAAAAGTATTCTTGTAAAATTGCTCTATCTCTAACGGTTAAAAAGTTGCATTTATCTCGGAAACGGCGCGAGATACGGGGTCGTTTCCAAGCGACATTCTCTTTGTCTCGTCGAGGCCAACAAAAAAGTATTCTTGTAAAATTTCTCTATCTCTAACGGTTAAAAAGTTGCATTTATCTCGGAAACGGCGCGAGATACGGGGTCGTTCCCAAACGACATTCTCTTTGTCTCGTCGAGGCCAACAAAAAAGTATTCTTGTAAAATTTCTCTATCTCTAACGGTTAAAGAGTTGCATTTATCTCGGAAACGGCGCGAGATACGGGGTCGTTTCCAAGCGACATTCTCTTTGTCTCGTCGAGGCCAACAAAAAAGTATTCTTGTAAAATTTCTCTATCTCTAACGGTTAAAGAGTTGCATTTATCTCGGAAACGGCGCGAGATACGGGGTCGTTCCCAAACGACATTCTCTTTGTCTCGTCGAGGCCAACAAAAAAGTATTCTTGTAAAATTTCTCTATCTCTAACGGTTAAAAAGTTGCATTTATCTCGGAAACGGCGCGAGATACGGGGTCGTTTCCAAGCGACATTCTCTTTGTCTCGTCGAGGCCAACAAAAAAGTATTCTTGTAAAATTTCTCTATCTCTAACGGTTAAAAAGTTGCATTTATTTCGGAAACGGCGCGAGATACGGGGTCGTTCCCAAACGACATTCTCTTTGTCTCGTCGAGGCCAACAAAAAAGTATTCTTGTAAAATTTCTCTATCTCTAACGGTTAAAAAGTTGCATTTATCTCGGAAACGGCGCGAGATACGGGGTCGTTCCCAAACGACATTCTCTTTGTCTCGTCGAGGCCAACAAAAAAGTATTCTTGTAAAATTTCTCTATCTCTAACGGTTAAAAAGTTGCATTTATCTCGGAAACGGCGCGAGATACGGGGTCGTTTCCAAGCGACATTCTCTTTGTCTCGTCGAGGCCAACAAAAAAGTATTCTTGTAAAATTTCTCTATCTCTAACGGTTAAAAAGTTGCATTTATCTCGGAAACGGCGCGAGATACGGGGTCGTTCCCAAGCGACATTCTCTTTGTCTCGTCGAGGCCAACAAAAAAGTATTCTTGTAAAATTTCTCTATCTCTAACGGTTAAAAAGTTGCATTTATCTCGGAAACGGCGCGAGATACGGGGTCGTTCCAAGCGACATTCTCTTTGTCTCGTCGAGGCCAACAAAAAAGTATTCTTGTAAAATTTCTCTATCTCTAACGGTTAAAAAGTTGCATTTATCTCGGAAACGGCGCGAGATACGGGGTCGTTCCCAAACGACATTCTCTTTGTCTCGTCGAGGCCAACAAAAAAGTATTCTTGTAAAATTTCTCTATCTCTAACGGTTAAAAGTTGCATTTATCTCGGAAACGGCGCGAGATACGGGGTCGTTCCCAAACGACATTCTCTTTGTCTCGTCGAGGCCAACAAAAAAGTATTCTTGTAAAATTTCTCTATCTCTAACGGTTAAAGAGTTGCATTTATCTCGGAAACGGCGCGAGATACGGGGTCGTTTCCAAGCGACATTCTCTTTGTCTCGTCGAGGCCAACAAAAAAGTATTCTTGTAAAATTTCTCTATCTCTAACGGTTAAAAAGTTGCATTTATCTCGGAAACGGCGCGAGATACGGGGTCGTTCCCAAACGACATTCTCTTTGTCTCGTCGAGGCCAACAAAAAAGTATTCTTGTAAAATTTCTCTATCTCTAACGGTTAAAAAGTTGCATTTATCTCGGAAACGGCGCGAGATACGGGGTCGTTTCCAAGCGACATTCTCTTTGTCTCGTCGAGGTCAACAAAAAAGTATTCTTGTAAAATTTCTCTATCTCTAACGGTTAAAGAGTTGCATTTATCTCGGAAACGGCGCGAGATACGGGGTCGTTCCCAAACGACATTCTCTTTGTCTCGTCGAGGCCAACAAAAAAGTATTCTTGTAAAATTTCTCTATCTCTAACGGTTAAAAAGTTGCATTTATCTTTGAAACGGCGCGAGATACGGGGTCGTTTCCAAGCGACATTCTCTTTGTCTCGTCGAGGCCAACAAAAAAGTATTCTTGTAAAATTTCTCTATCTCTAACGGTTAAAAAGTTGCATTTATCTCGGAAACGGCGCGAGATACGGGGTCGTTCCCAAACGACATTCTCTTTGTCTCGTCGAGGCCAACAAAAAAGTATTCTTGTAAAATTTCTCTATCTCTAACGGTTAAAAAGTTGCATTTATCTTGGAAACGGCGCGAGATACGGGGTCGTTCCCAAACGACATTCTTTGTCTCGTCAAGGCCAACAAAAAAGTATTCTTGTAAAATTTCTCTATCTCTAACGGTTAAAGAGTTGCATTTATCTCGGTAACGGCGCGAGATACGGGGTCGTTTCCAAGCGACATTCTCTTTGTCTCGTCGAGGCCGACAAAAAAGTATTTCACCTCCGAAGCTCTATCTCTAACGGTTAAAAAGTTGCATTCCCCCCCCCGGCAAATCCCAATTCCCAATTCTCAATTCTCAATTCTCAATTCCCAATTCTCAATTCTCAATTCTCAATTCTCAATTCTAAATTCTAAATTTTAAATTCTCAATTCTCAATTCTAAATTTTAAATTCTAAATTCTAAATTCTCAATTCTCAATTCTCAATTCTAAATTCTAAATTCTAAATTCTAAATTCTAAATTCTAAATTCTAAATTCTAAATTCTCAATTCTAAATTTTTAATTCTAAATTCTAAATTCTCAATTCTCAATTCTCAATTCTAAATTCTAAATTCTAAATTCTCAATTCTCAATTCTAAATTCTAAATTTTCAATTCTAAATTCCCAATTCCCAATTCCCAATTCCCAAATCCCAAATCCCAAATCCCAATTCCCAAATCTCAAATCCCAAATCCCAAATCCCAAATCCCAAATCCCAAATTCCAATTCCCAATTCTCAATTCTCAATTCTCAATTCCCAATTCTCAATTCTCAATTCTAAATTCTAAATTCTAAATTCTAAATTCTTAATTCTAAATTCTAAATTCTCAATTCTAAATTCTAAATTCTAAATTCTAAATTCTAAATTCTAAATTTCAAACTCTCAATTCTAAATTTTTAATTCTAAATTCTCAATTCTAAATTCTCAATTCTAAATTCTCAATTCTAAATTCGAAATTCTCAATTTTAAATTCGAAATTCTCAATTCTCAATTTTTAATTCTCAATTCTCAATTCTAAATTCTCAATTATCAATTCTAAATTCTCAATTCTCAATTCTCAATTCTCCCTAGAGAATTTAGGGATTCCCAATCCCAAATCCCAAATCCCAAATCCCAATTCCCAAATCCCAAATCCCAAATCCCAAATCCCAATTCTCAATTCTAAATTCTCAATTCTAAATTCTAAATTCTCAATTTGAAATTCTCTATTCTAAATTCTCCCTAGAGAATTTAGGGATTCCCAAACCCAAATCCTAAATATCAATTCCCAAATCCCAAATCCCAATTACCAAATCCCAAATCCCAATTACCAAATCCCAAATCCCAAATCCCAATTATCAATTCTAAATTCTAAATTCTAAATTCTAAATTCTAAATTCCAAATTCTCAATTCTAAATTCTCAATTCTAAATTCTCAATTCTAAATTCTCAATTCTAAATTCTAAATTCTCAATTCGAAATTCTCAATTCTAAATTTTCCCTAAAGAATTTAGGGATTCCCAAATCCCAAATCCCAAATCCCAAATCCCAATTCCCAAATCCCAAATCCCAAATACCAATTCTCAATTTTAAATTCTCAATTCTAAATTCTAAATTCTAAATTTTAAATTCTAAATTCTATATTCTCAATTCTAAATTCTTAATTCTAAATTCTCAATTCTAAATTCTCAATTCTAAATTCTCAATTCTAAATTCTAAATTCTCAATTCTAAATTCTAATTTCTCAATTCGAAATTCTCAATTCTAAATTCTCCCTAGAGAATTTAGGGATTCCCAATCCCAAATCCCAAATCCCAAATCCCAATTATCAATTCTAAATTCTCAATTCTAAATTCTAAATTCTAAATTCTAAATTCTAAATTCTCAATTCTCAATTCTCAATTCTCAATTCTCCCTAGAGAATTTAGGGATTCCCAATCCCAAATCCCAAATCCCAAATCCCAATTCCCAAATCCCAAATCCCAAATACCAATTTTCAATTCTAAATTCTCAATTCTAAATTCTAAATTCTAAATTCTCAATTCAAAATTCTAAATTCTCAATTCAAAATTCTCAATTCTAAATTCTCCCTAGAAAATTTAGGGATTCCCAATCCCAAATACCAAATCCCAATTCCCAAATCCCAAATCTCAATTCCCAAATCCCAAATCCCAAATCCCAATTATCAATTCTAAATTCTCAATTCTAAATTCTAAATTCTAAATTCTAAATTCTAAATTCTCAATTCTCAATTCTCAATTCTCCCTAGAGAATTTAGGGATTCCCAATACCAAAACCCAAATCCAAAATTCCAAATCCCAATTCCCAAATCCCAAATCCCAAATCCCAATTCTCAATTCTAAATTCTCAATTCTAAATTCTAAATCCTAAATTCTCAATTCTAAATACTAAATTCTCAATTTGAAATTCTCTATTCTAAATTCTCCCTAGAGAATTTAGGGATTCCCAATCCCAAATCCCAAATCCCAATTCCCAAATCCCAAATCCCAAATCCCAAATCCCAATTATCAATTCTAAATTCTAAATTCTAAATTCTAAATTCTTAATTCTAAATTCTAAATTTTAAATTCTCAATTCTAAATTCTCAATTCTAAATTCTAAATTCTAAATTCTCAATTCTAAATTCTAAATTCTCAATTCTAAATTCTAAATTCTCAATTCAAAATTCTCAATTTTCAATTCTAAATTCTCAATTCTAAATTCTAAATTCTCAATTCGAAATTCTCAATTCTAAATTCTCCCTAAAGAATTTAGGGATTCCCAATCCCAAATCCCAAATCCCAAATCCCAATTCTCAATTCTAAATTCTCAATTCTAAATTCTAAATTCTAAATTCTAAATTCTTAATTCTAAATTCTCAATTCTAAATTCTCAATTTTAAATTCTCAATTCTAAATTCTAAATTCTCAATTCTAAATTCTAATTTCTCAATTCGAAATTCTCAATTCTAAATTCTCCATAGAGAATTTAGGGATTCCCAATCCCAAATCCCAAATCCCAAATCCCAAATCCCAAATCCCAATTTTCAAATCCCAAATTCCAATTCCTAAATCCCAAATCCCAAATCCCAATTCTCAATTCTAAATTCTCAATTCTAAATTTTAAATTCTAAATTCTAAATTCTAAATTCTCAATTCTTAATTCTAAATTCTAAATTCTCAATTCTCAATTTTAATTTTTAATTCTCAATTCTAAATTTTCAATTCTCAATTCTAAATTCTCAATTCTAAATTCCCAATTCTCAATTCTCAATTCTCAATTTTTAATTCTCAATTCTCAATTCTCAATTCTCCCTAGAGAATTTAGGGATTCCCAATCCCAAATCCCAAATCCCAATTCCCAAATCCCAAATCCCAAATCCCAATTCTCAATTCTAAATTCTCAATTCTAAATTCTAAATTCTAAATTCTCAATTCTCAATTCTCAATTCTCCCTAGAGAATTTAGGGATTCCCAATCCCAAATCCCAAATCCCAATTCCCAAATCCCAAATCCCAAATCCCAATTCTCAATTCTAAATTCTCAATTCTAAATTCTAAATTCTAAATTCTCAATTCAAAATTCTAAATTCTCAATTCAAAATTCTCAATTCTAAATTCTCCCTAGAGAATTTAGGGATTCCCAATCCCAAATCCCAAATCCCAAATCCCAATTATCAATTCTAAATTCTCAATTCTAAATTCTAAATTCTAAATTCTAAATTCTAAATTCTCAATTCTCAATTCTCAATTCTCAATTCTCCCTAGAGAATTTAGGGATTCCCAATCCCAAATCCCAAATCCCAAATCCCAATTCCCAAATCCCAAATCCCAAATACCAATTCTCAATTCTAAATTCTCAATTCTAAATTCTAAATTCTAAATTCTCAATTCAAAATTCTAAATTCTCAATTCAAAATTCTCAATTCTAAATTCTCCCTAGAAAATTTAGGGATTCCCAATCCCAAATACCAAATCCCAATTCCCAAATCCCAAATCTCAATTCCCAAATCCCAAATCCCAAATCCCAATTATCAATTCTAAATTCTCAATTCTAAATTCTAAATTCTAAATTCTCAATTCTCAATTCTCAATTCTCCCTAGAGAATTTAGGGATTCCCAATACCAAAACCCAAATCCCAAATTCCAAATCCCAATTCCCAAATCCCAAATCCCAAATCCCAATTCTCAATTCTAAATTCTCAATTCTAAATTCTAAATCCTAAATTCTCAATTCTAAATACTAAATTCTCAATTTGAAATTCTCTATTCTAAATTCTCCCTAGAGAATTTAGGGATTCCCAATCCCAAATCCCAAATCCCAATTCCCAAATCCCAAATCCCAAATCCCAAATCCCAATTATCAATTCTAAATTCTAAATTCTAAATTCTAAATTCTTAATTCTAAATTCTAAATTTTAAATTCTCAATTCTAAATTCTCAATTCTAAATTCTAAATTCTAAATTCTCAATTCTAAATTCTAAATTCTCAATTCTAAATTCTAAATTCTCAATTCGAAATTCTCAATTCTAAATTCTCCCTAGAGAATTTAGGGATTCCCAATCCCAAATCCCAAATCCCAAATCCCAATTATCAATTTTAAATTCTCAATTCTAAATTCTAAATTCTAAATTCTAAATTCTAAATTCTCAATTCTCAATTCTCAATTCTCAATTCTTCCTAGAGAATTTAGGGATTCCCAATCCCAAATCCCAAATCCCAAATCCCAATTATCAATTTTTAATTCTCAATTCTAAATTCTAAATTCTAAATTCTAAATTCTAAATTCTCAATTCTCAATTCTCAATTCTCAATTCTCCCTAGAGAATTTAGGGATTCCCAATCCCAAATCCCAAATCCCAAATCCCAAATCCCAATTCCCAAATCCCAAATCCCAAATCCCAATTATCAATTCTAAATTCTCAATTCTAAATTCTAAATTCTAAATTCTAAATTCTTAATTCTAAATTCTCAATTCTAAATTCACAATTCTAAATTCTCAATTCTAAATTCTAAATTCTCAATTCTCAATTCTCAATTTTAAATTCTAAATTCTAAATTCTCAATTCTAAATTCTAAATTCGAAATTCTCAATTCTAAATTCTCCCTAGAGAATTTAAGGATTCCCAATCCCAAATCCCAAATCCAAATTCCCAAACCCCAAATCCCAATTCCCAAATCCCAAATCCCAAATCCCAATTCTCAATTCTAAATTCTAAATTCTCAATTCTCAATTCTAAATTCTAAATTCTAAATTCTAAATTCTAAATTCTAAATTCTAAATTCTAAATTCTAAATTCTAAATTCTAAATTCTAAATTTTAAATTCTAAATTCTAAATTCTAAATTCTCAATTCTCAATTCTCAATTCTCAATTCTCAATTCTAAATTCTAAATTCTAAATTCTAAATTCTAAATTCCAAATTCTCAATTCTAAATTCTCAATTCTAAATTCTAAATTCTCAATTCAAAATTCTCAATTCTAAATTCTCTTTAAAGAATTTAGGGATTCCCAATCCCAAATCCCAAATCCCAAATCCCAATTCTCAATTCTAAATTCTCAATTCTAAATTCTAAATTCTAAATTCTAAATTCTAAATTCTAAATTCTCAATTCTAAATTCTTAATTCTAAATTCTCAATTCTAAATTCTCAATTCTAAATTCTCAATTCTAAATTCTAAATTCTCAATTCTAAATTCTAAATTCTCAATTCTCAATTCTCAATTCTCAATTCTCAATTCTCAATTCTAAATTCTAAATTCTAAATTCTAAATTCTAAATTCTAAATTCTAAATTCTAAATTCTAAATTCTAAATTCTAAATTCTAAATTCTAAATTCTAAATTCTAAATTCTAAATTTTAAATTCCCAATTCTAAATTCTAAATTCTCAATTCTAAATTCTCAATTCTAAATTCTAAATTCTAAATTCTCAATTCTCAATTCTCAATTCTCCCTAGAGAATTTAGGGATTACCAATCCCAAATCCCAAATCCCAAATCCCAAATCCCAAATCCCAATTTTCAAATCCCAAATTCCAATTCCTAAATCCCAAATCCCAAATCCCAATTCTCAATTCTAAATTCTCAATTCTAAATTTTAAATTCTAAATTCTAAATTCTAAATTCTCAATTCTCAATTCTAAATTCTAAATTCTCAATTCTCAATTCTAAATTCTAAATTCTCAATTCTAAATTCTAAATTCTCAATTCGAAATTCTCAATTCTAAATTCTCCCTAGAGAATTTAGGGATTCCCAATTCCAAATCCCAAATCCCAAATCCCAAATCCCAATGTTCAAATCCCAAATCCCAATTCCTAAATCCCAAGTCCCAAATCCCAATTCTCAATTCTAAATTCTCAATTCTAAATTTTAAATTCTAAATTCTAAATTCTAAATTTTCAATTCTCAATTCTAAATTCAAAATTCTCAATTCTCAATTTTAATTCTCAATTCTCAATTCTAAATTTTCAATTCTCAATTCCCAATTCTCAATTCTCAATTCTCAATTTTCAATTCTAAATTCTCAATTCTAAATTCTAAATTCTCAATTCGAAATTCTCAATTCTAAATTCTCCCTAAAGAATTTAGGGATTCCCAATCCCAAATCCCAAATCCCAAATCCCAATTCTCAATTCTAAATTCTCAATTCTAAATTCTAAATTCTAAATTCTCAATTCTAAATTCTAAATTCTCAATTTAAAATTCTCAATTCTAAATTCTCCCTAGAGAATTTAGGGATTCCCAATCCCAAATACCAAATCCCAATTCCCAAATCCCAAATCCCAAATCCCAATTCCCAAATCCCAAATCCCAAATCCCAATTATTAATTCTAAAATCTCAATTCTAAATTCTAAATTCTAAATTCTAAATTCTTAATTCTAAATTCTCAATTCTAAATTCTCAATTCTAAATTCTCAATTCTAAATTCTAAATTCTCAATTCTCAATTCTCAATTCTAAATTCTAATTCTAAATTCTCAATTCTCAATTCTAAATTCTAAATTCCAAATTTTAAATTTTAAATTCTCAATTCTAAATTCTCAATTCTAAATTCTCAATTCTCAATTTGAAATTCTCTATTCTAAATTCTCCCTAGAGAATTTAGGGATTCCCAATCCCAAATCCCAAATCCCAATTCCCAAATCCCAAATCCCTAATCCCAAATCCCAATTATCAATTCTAAATTCTAAATTCTAAATTCTAAATTCTTAATTCTAAATTCTAAATTCTAAATTCTCAATTCTAAATTCTCAATTCTTAATTCTAAATTCTAAATTCTAAATTCTAAATTCTAAATTCTCAATTCTAAATTCTAAATTTTCAATTCTAAATTCTAAATTCTCAATTCGAAATTCTCAATTCTAAATTCTCCCTAGAGAATTTAGGGATTCCCAATTCCAAATCCCAAATCCCAAATCCCAAATCCCAATGTTCAAATCTCAAATCCCAATTCCTAAATCCCAAATCCCAAAACCCAATTCTCAATTCTAAATTCTCAATTCTAAATTTTAAATTCTAAATTCTAAATTCTAAATTTTCAATTCTCAATTCTAAATTCTAAATTCTCAATTCTCAATTTTAATTCTCAATTCTCAATTCTAAATTTTCAATTCTCAATTCTCAATTCTAAATTTTCAATTCTCAATTCTAAATTCTCAATTCTAAATTCCCAATTCTCAATTCTCAATTCTCAATTTTCAATTCTCAATTCTCAATTCAAATTCTCAATTCTAAATTCTAAATTCTAAATTCTCAATTCTCAAATCTCCCTAGAGAATTTAGGGATTCCCAATCCCAAATCCCAAATCCCAAATCCCAATTCCCAAATCCCAAATTCCAAATCCCAATTCTCAATTCTAAATTCTCAATTCTAAATTCTAAATTCTAAATTCTCAATTCTAAATTCTAAATTCTCAATTTAAAATTCTCAATTTTAAATTCTCCCTAGAGAATTTAGGGATTCCCAATCCCAAATCCCAAATCCCAAATCCCAATTCCCAAATCCCAAATTCCAAATCCCAATTCTCAATTCTAAATTCTAAATTCTAAATTCTAAATTCTAAATTATCAATTCTAAATTCTCAATTCTAAATTCTAAATTCCAAATTCTCAAGTCTAAATTCTCAATTATAAATTCTAAATTCTAAATTTTAAATTCTAAATTCTAAATTCTAAATTCTAAATTCTAAATTCCAAATTCTTAATTCTAAATTCTCAATTCTAAATTCTCAATTCTCAATTCTCAATTCTAAATTCTAAATTCTAAATTCTCAATTCTCAATTCTAAATTCTAAATTCCAAATTCTAAATTCTAAATTCTCAATTCTCAATTCTCAATTCTAAATTCTAAATTCTCAATTTGAAATTCTCTATTCTAAATTCTCCCTAGAGAATTTAAGAATTCCCAATCCCAAATCCCAAATCCCAAATCCCAATTCTCAATTCTATATTCTCAATTCTAAATTCTAAATTCTCAATTCTAAATTCTCAATTCTCAATTCTCAATTCTCAATTCTCAAATCTAAATTCTAAATTCTAAATTCTAAATTCTAAATTCTAAATTCTAAATTCTAAATTCTAAATTCTAAATTCTAAATTCTAAGTTTTAAATTCTAAATTCTAAATTTTAAATTCTCAATTCTAAATTCTAAATTCTCAATTTGAAATTCTCTATTCCAAATTCTCCCTAGAGAATTTAAGGATTCCCAATCCCAAATCCCAAATCCCAATTCCCAAACCCCAAATCCCAATTCCCAAATCCCAAATCCCAAATCCCAATTTTCAATTCTAAATTCTCAATTCTAAATTCTAAATTCTAAATTCTAAATTCTAAATTCTAAATTCTCAATTCTAAATTCTTAATTCTAAATTCTCTATTCTAAATTCTCAATTCTAAATTCTCAATTCTAAATTCTCAATTCTAAATTCTAAATTCTCAATTCGAAATTCTCAATTCTAAATTCTAAATTCTCAATTCTCAATTCTCAATTCTCAATTTTAAATTCTCCCTAAAGAATTTAGGAATTCCCAATCCCAAATCCCAAATCCCAATTCCCAATTCCCAAATCCCAATCCCAAATACCAATTCTCAATTCTAAATTCTCAATTTTAAATTCTAAATTCTAAATTCTAAATTCTAAATTCTCAATTCTCAATTCTAAATTCTCCCTAGAGAATTTAGGGATTTCCAATCCCAAATCCCAAATCCCAAATCCCAATGTTCAAATCCCAAATTCCAATTCCTAAATCCCAAATCCCAAATCCCAATTCTCAATTCTAAATTCTCAATTCTAAATTTTAAATTCTAAATTCTAAATTCTAAATTCTAAATTCTAAATTCTCAATTCTCAATTCTAAATTCTCAATTCTAAATTCTAAATTTTCAATTCTCAATTCTCAATTCTAAATTCTAAATTCTAAATTCTTAATTCTCAATTCTCAATTCTAAATTCTAAATTCTAAATTCTCAATTCTCAATTCTCAATTCTCCCTAGAGAATTTAGGGATTCCCAATCCCAAATCCCAAATCCCAATTCCCAAATCCCAATTCCCAAATCCCAAATCCCAAATCCCAATTATCAATTCTAAATTCTCAATTCTAAATTCTAAATTCTAAATTCTAAATTCTTAATTCTAAATTCTCAATTCTAAATTCACAATTCTAAATTCTCAATTCTAAATTCTAAATTCTCAATTCTCAATTCTCAATTTTAAATTCTAAATTCTAAATTCTCAATTCTAAATTCTAAATTCGAAATTCTCAATTCTAAATTCTCCCTAGAGAATTTAAGGATTCCCAATCCCAAATCCCAAATCCAAATTCCCAAACCCCAAATCCCAATTCCCAAATCCCAAATCCCAAATCCCAATTCTCAATTCTAAATTCTAAATTCTCAATTCTCAATTCTAAATTCTAAATTCTAAATTCTAAATTCTAAATTCTAAATTCTAAATTCTAAATTCTAAATTCTAAATTCTAAATTTTAAATTCTAAATTCTAAATTCTAAATTCTCAATTCTCAATTCTCAATTCTCAATTCTCAATTCTAAATTCTAAATTCTAAATTCTAAATTCTAAATTCCAAATTCTCAATTCTAAATTCTCAATTCTAAATTCTAAATTCTCAATTCAAAATTCTCAATTCTAAATTCTCTTTAAAGAATTTAGGGATTCCCAATCCCAAATCCCAAATCCCAAATCCCAATTCTCAATTCTAAATTTTCAATTCTAAATTCTAAATTCTAAATTCTAAATTCTAAATTCTAAATTCTCAATTCTAAATTCTTAATTCTAAATTCTCAATTCTAAATTCTCAATTCTAAATTCTCAATTCTAAATTCTAAATTCTCAATTCTAAATTCTAAATTCTCAATTCTCAATTCTCAATTCTCAATTCTCAATTCTCAATTCTAAATTCTAAATTCTAAATTCTAAATTTTAAATTCTAAATTCTAAATTCTAAATTCTAAATTCTAAATTCTAAATTCTAAATTCTAAATTCTAAATTCTAAATTCTAAATTTTAAATTCCCAATTCTAAATTCTAAATTCTCAATTCTAAATTCTCAATTCTAAATTCTAAATTCTAAATTCTCAATTCTCAATTCTCAATTCTCCCTAGAGAATTTAGGGATTCCCAATCCCAAATCCCAAATCCCAAATCCCAAATCCCAAATCCCAATTTTCAAATCCCAAATTCCAATTCCTAAATCCCAAATCTCAAATCCCAATTCTCAATTCTAAATTCTCAATTCTAAATTTTAAATTCTAAATTCTAAATTCTAAATTCTCAATTCTCAATTCTAAATTCTAAATTCTCAATTCTCAATTCTAAATTCTAAATTCTCAATTCTAAATTCTAAATTCTCAATTCTCAATTCGAAATTCTAAATTCTCCCTAGAGAATTTAGGGATTCCCAATTCCAAATCCCAAATCCCAAATCCCAAATCCCAATGTTCAAATCCCAAATCCCAATTCCTAAATCCCAAGTCCCAAATCCCAATTCTCAATTCTAAATTCTCAATTCTAAATTTTAAATTCTAAATTCTAAATTCTAAATTTTCAATTCTCAATTCTAAATTCAAAATTCTCAATTCTCAATTTTAATTCTCAATTCTCAATTCTAAATTTTCAATTCTCAATTCCCAATTCTCAATTCTCAATTCTCAATTTTCAATTCTAAATTCTCAATTCTAAATTCTAAATTCTCAATTCGAAATTCTCAATTCTAAATTCTCCCTAAAGAATTTAGGGATTCCCAATCCCAAATCCCAAATCCCAAATCCCAATTCTCAATTCTAAATTCTCAATTCTAAATTCTAAATTCTAAATTCTCAATTCTAAATTCTAAATTCTCAATTTAAAATTCTCAATTCTAAATTCTCCCTAGAGAATTTAGGGATTCCCAATCCCAAATACCAAATCCCAATTCCCAAATCCCAAATCCCAAATCCCAATTCCCAAATCCCAAATCCCAAATCCCAATTATTAATTCTAAAATCTCAATTCTAAATTCTAAATTCTAAATTCTAAATTCTTAATTCTAAATTCTCAATTCTAAATTCTCAATTCTAAATTCTCAATTCTAAATTCTAAATTCTCAATTCTCAATTCTCAATTCTAAATTCTAAATTCTAAATTCTCAATTCTCAATTCTAAATTCTAAATTCCAAATTTTAAATTTTAAATTCTCAATTCTAAATTCTCAATTCTAAATTCTCAATTCTCAATTTGAAATTCTCTATTCTAAATTCTCCCTAGAGAATTTAGGGATTCCCAATCCCAAATCCCAAATCCCAATTCCCAAATCCCAAATCCCTAATCCCAAATCCCAATTATCAATTCTAAATTCTAAATTCTAAATTCTAAATTCTTAATTCTAAATTCTAAATTCTAAATTCTCAATTCTAAATTCTCAATTCTTAATTCTAAATTCTAAATTCTAAATTCTAAATTCTAAATTCTCAATTCTAAATTCTAAATTTTCAATTCTAAATTCTAAATTCTCAATTCGAAATTCTCAATTCTAAATTCTCCCTAGAGAATTTAGGGATTCCCAATTCCAAATCCCAAATCCCAAATCCCAAATCCCAATGTTCAAATCTCAAATCCCAATTCCTAAATCCCAAATCCCAAAACCCAATTCTCAATTCTAAATTCTCAATTCTAAATTTTAAATTCTAAATTCTAAATTCTAAATTTTCAATTCTCAATTCTAAATTCTAAATTCTCAATTCTCAATTTTAATTCTCAATTCTCAATTCTAAATTTTCAATTCTCAATTCTCAATTCTAAATTTTCAATTCTCAATTCTAAATTCTCAATTCTAAATTCCCAATTCTCAATTCTCAATTCTCAATTTTCAATTCTCAATTCTCAATTCAAATTCTCAATTCTAAATTCTAAATTCTAAATTCTCAATTCTCAAATCTCCCTAGAGAATTTAGGGATTCCCAATCCCAAATCCCAAATCCCAAATCCCAATTCCCAAATCCCAAATTCCAAATCCCAATTCTCAATTCTAAATTCTCAATTCTAAATTCTAAATTCTAAATTCTCAATTCTAAATTCTAAATTCTCAATTTAAAATTCTCAATTTTAAATTCTCCCTAGAGAATTTAGGGATTCCCAATCCCAAATCCCAAATCCCAAATCCCAATTCCCAAATCCCAAATTCCAAATCCCAATTCTCAATTCTAAATTCTAAATTCTAAATTCTAAATTCTAAATTATCAATTCTAAATTCTCAATTCTAAATTCTAAATTCCAAATTCTCAAGTCTAAATTCTCAATTATAAATTCTAAATTCTAAATTTTAAATTCTAAATTCTAAATTCTAAATTCTAAATTCTAAATTCCAAATTCTTAATTCTAAATTCTCAATTCTAAATTCTCAATTCTCAATTCTCAATTCTAAATTCTAAATTCTAAATTCTCAATTCTCAATTCTAAATTCTAAATTCCAAATTCTAAATTCTAAATTCTCAATTCTCAATTCTCAATTCTAAATTCTAAATTCTCAATTTGAAATTCTCTATTCTAAATTCTCCCTAGAGAATTTAAGAATTCCCAATCCCAAATCCCAAATCCCAAATCCCAATTCTCAATTCTATATTCTCAATTCTAAATTCTAAATTCTCAATTCTAAATTCTCAATTCTCAATTCTCAATTCTCAATTCTCAAATCTAAATTCTAAATTCTAAATTCTAAATTCTAAATTCTAAATTCTAAATTCTAATTTCTAAATTCTAAATTCTAAATTCTAAGTTTTAAATTCTAAATTCTAAATTTTAAATTCTCAATTCTAAATTCTAAATTCTCAATTTGAAATTCTCTATTCCAAATTCTCCCTAGAGAATTTAAGGATTCCCAATCCCAAATCCCAAATCCCAATTCCCAAACCCCAAATCCCAATTCCCAAATCCCAAATCCCAAATCCCAATTCTCAATTCTAAATTCTCAATTCTAAATTCTAAATTCTAAATTCTAAATTCTAAATTCTAAATTCTCAATTCTAAATTCTTAATTCTAAATTCTCTATTCTAAATTCTCAATTCTAAATTCTCAATTCTAAATTCTCAATTCTAAATTCTCAATTCTAAATTCTAAATTCTCAATTCGAAATTCTCAATTCTAAATTCTAAATTCTCAATTCTCAATTCTCAATTCTCAATTTTAAATTCTCCCTAAAGAATTTAGGAATTCCCAATCCCAAATCCCAAATCCCAATTCCCAATTCCCAAATCCCAATCCCAAATACCAATTCTCAATTCTAAATTCTCAATTTTAAATTCTAAATTCTAAATTCTAAATTCTAAATTCTCAATTCTCAATTCTAAATTCTCCCTAGAGAATTTAGGGATTTCCAATCCCAAATCCCAAATCCCAAATCCCAATGTTCAAATCCCAAATCCCAATTCCTAAATCCCAAATCCCAAATCCCAATTCTCAATTCTAAATTCTCAATTCTAAATTTTAAATTCTAAATTCTAAATTCTAAATTCTAAATTCTAAATTCTAAATTCTCAATTCTCAATTCTAAATTCTCAATTCTAAATTCTAAATTTTCAATTCTCAATTCTCAATTCTAAATTCTAAATTCTAAATTCTTAATTCTCAATTCTCAATTCTAAATTCTAAATTCTAAATTCTAAATTCTCAATTCTCAATTCTCCCTAGAGAATTTAGGGATTCCCAATCCCAAATCCCAAATCCCAATTCCCAAATCCCAAATCCCAAATCACAATTCCCAAATCCCAAATCCCAATTCTCAATTCTCAATTCTCAATTCTAAATTCTAAATTCTCAATTCTAAATTCTAAATTCCCAATTCTCAATTCTCAATTCTAAATTCTAAATTCTAAATTCTCAATTCTCAATTTTAAATTCTAAATTCTAAATTCTAAATTCTAAATTTTAAATTCCAAATTCTCAATTCTAAATTCTCAATTCTAAATTCTCAATTTTAAATTCTAAATTCTCAATTCGAAATTCTCAATTTGAAATTCTCCCTAAAGAATTTAGGGATTCCCAATCCCAAATCCCAAATCCCAAATCCCAATTCCCAAATCCCAATTACCAAATCCCAAATCCCAAATCCCAATTATCAATTCTAAATTCTCAATTCTAAATTCTAAATTCTAAATTCTAACTTCTTAATTCTAAATTCTAAATTCTAAATTCTCAATTCTCAATTCTCAATTCTCAATTCTAAATTCTAAATTCAAAATTCTCAATTCTCAATTCTAAATTCTAAATTCTAAATTCTAAATTCTAAATTCTAAATTCCAAATTCTCAATTTTAAATTCTCAATTCTAAATTCTCAATTCTAAATTCTAAATTCTCAATTCGAAATTCTCAATTCTAAATTCTCCCTAAAGAATTTAGGGATTCCCAATCCCAAATCCCAAATCCCAAATCCCAATTCTCAATTCTAAATTCTCAATTCTAAATTCTCAATTCTAAATTCTAAATTCTCAATTCTAAATTCTAATTTCTCAATTCGAAATTCTCAATTCTAAATTCTCCCTAGAGAATTTAGGGATTCCCAATCCCAAATCCCAAATCCCAAATCCCAATTTTCAAATCCCAAATTCCAATTCCTAAATCCCAAATCCCAAATCCCAATTCTCAATTCTAAATTCTCAATTCTAAATTTTAAATTCTAAATTCTAAATTCTAAATTCTCAATTCTCAATTCTAAATTCTAAATTCTCAATTCTCAATTTTAATTTTCAATTCTCAATTCTAAATTTTCAATTCTCAATTCTAAATTCTCAATTCTAAATTCCCAATTCTCAATTCTCAATTCTCAATTTTTAATTCTCAATTCTCAATTCTCAATTCTCAATTCTCCCTAGAGAATTTAGGGATTCCCAATCCCAAATCCCAAATCCCAATTCCCAAATCCCAAATCCCAAATCCCAAATCCCAATTCTCAATTCTAAATTCTCAATTCTAAATTCTAAATTCTCCCTAGAGAATTTAGGGATTCCCAATCCCAAATCCCAAATCCCAAATCCCAATTCTCAATTCTAAATTCTCAATTCTAAATTCTCAATTCTAAATTCCCAATTCTCAATTCTCAATTCTCAATTTTCAATTCTCAATTCTCAATTCTAAATTCTCAATTCTAAATTCTAAATTCTAAATTCTCAATTCTCAATTCTACCTAGAGAATTTAGGGATTCCCAATCTCAAATCCCAAATCCCAAAACCCAATTCCCAAATCCCAAATCCCAAATCCCAATTCTCAATTCTAAATTCTCAATTCTAAATTCTAAATTCTAAATTCTCAATTCAAAATTCTAAATTTTCAATTCAAAATTCTTAATTCTAAATTCTCCCTAGAGAATTTAGGGATTCCCAATCCCAAATACCAAATCCCAATTCCCAAATCCCAAATCTCAATTCCCAAATCCCAAATCCCAAATCCCAATTATCAATTCTAAATTCTCAATTCTAAATTCTAAATTCTAAATTCTAAATTCTAAATTCTCAATTCTCAATTCTAAATTCTTAATTCTAAATTCTCAATTCTAAATTCTCAATTCTAAATTCTCAATTCTAAATTCTAAATTCTCAATTCTAAATTCTAAATTCTCAATTCTCAATTCTCAATTCTCAATTCTCAATTCTCAATTCTAAATTCTAAATTCTAAATTCTAAATTCTAAATTCTAAATTCTAAATTCTAAATTCTAAATTCTAAATTCTAAATTCTAAATTCTAAATTCTAAATTCTAAATTCTAAATTTTAAATTCCCAATTCTAAATTCTAAATTCTCAATTCTAAATTCTCAATTCTAAATTCTCCCTAGAGAATTTAGGGATTCCCAATCCCAAATCCCAAATCCCAATTCCCAAATCCCAAATCCCAATTCCCAAATCCGAAATCCCAAATCCCAATTCTCAATTCTAAATTCTTAATTCTTAATTCTAAATTCTAAATTCTAAATTCTCAATTCTAAATTCTAAATTCTAAATTCTAAATTCTCAATTCTCAATTCTCAATATCTAAATTCTACATTCTCAATTCTAAATTCTCCCTAAGCATTTAGGGATTCCAATCCAAATCCCAAATCCAAATACCAATGTTCAAATCCCAATCCCAATACTAAATCCAAATCCAAAATCCCATTCCTCAATCTAAATTCTTCAATTCTAAATTAAATTTTAAATCTAAATTCTAAATTCTCAATTCTCAATTCTCAATCTAAATCTCATTCTAAATTCTCAATTCTATTCTAAATTATAAATTCAAAATTTAAAATTCTTAATTCTCAATTCTAAATTCTCATTTAATTCTAACTTTCATTCTCAATCTCAAATTCTAACTTCTTAAATTCTAAATTAATTCTCAATTCTCATTCTAAATTCTAAATTCTAAATTCTAAATTCTCAAGTCTCAATTCTCCCTAGAGAATTTAGGGATTCCAATCCCAAATCCACATCCAATTCCCAAATCCAATCCAACACAATTCCCAAATCCCCAAATCCCAATTCTCAATTCTCAATTCTCAATTCTAAATTCTAAATTCTCAATTCTAAATTCTAAATTCCCAATTCTCAATTCTCAATTCTAAATTCTAAATTCTAAATTCTCAATTCTCAATTTTAAATTCTAAATTCTAAATTCTAAATTCTAAATTTTAAATTCCAAATTCTCAATTCTAAATTCTCAATTTTAAATTCTAAATTCTCAATTCGAAATTCTCAATTCGAAATTCTCCCTAAAGAATTTAGGGATTCCCAATCCCAAATCCCAAATCCCAAATCCCAATTCCCAAATCCCAATTACCAAATCCCAAATCCCAAATCCCAATTATCAATTCTAAATTCTAAATTCAAAATTCTCAATTCTCAATTCTAAATTCTAAATTCTAAATTCTAAATTCTAAATTCTAAATTCCAAATTCTCAATTTTAAATTCTCAATTCTAAATTCTCAATTCTAAATTCTAAATTCTCAATTCGAAATTCTCAATTCTAAATTCTCCCTAAAGAATTTAGGGATTCCCAATCCCAAATCCCAAATCCCAAATCCCAATTCCCAAATCCCAAATCCCAAATCCCAAATACCAATTCTCAATTCTAAATTCTCAATTCTAAATTCTAAATTCTAAATTCTAAATTCTAAATTCTAAATTCTAAATTCTCAATTCTAAATTCTTAATTCTAAATTCTCAATTCTAAATTCTCAATTCTAAATTCTCAATTCTAAATTCTAAATTCTAAATTCTAAATTCTAAATTCTCAATTCTAAATTCTTAATTCTAAATTCTCAATTCTAAATTCTCAATTCTAAATTCTCAATTCTAAATTCTAAATTCTCAATTCTAAATTCTAAATTCTCAATTCTAAATTCTCAATTCTAAATTCTCCCTAGAGAATTTAGGGATTCCCAATCCCAAATCCCAAATCCCAAATCCCAAATCCCAATTCCCAAATCCCAAATCCCAATTCCCAAATCCCAAATCCCAAATCCCAATTCTCAATTCTCAATTCTCAATTCTAAATTTTAAATTCTAAATTCTAAATTCTAATTTCTCAATTCTCAATTCTAAATTCTAAATTCTCAATTCTCAATTTTAATTTTCAATTCTCAATTCTAAATTTTCAATTCTCAATTCTAAATTCTCAATTCTAAATTCCCAATTTTCAATTCTCAATTCTCAATTTTTAATTCTCAATTCTCAATTCTCAATTCTCAATTCTTCCTAGAGAATTTAGGGATTCCCAATCCCAAATCCCAAATCCCAATTCCCAAATCCCAAATCCCAAATCCCAAATCCCAATTCTCAATTCTAAATTCTCAATTCTAAATTCTAAATTCTCCCTAGAGAATTTAGGGATTCCCAATCCCAAATCCCAAATCCCAAATCCCAATTATCAATTTTAAATTCTCAATTCTAAATTCTAAATTCTAAATTCTAAATTCTAAATTCTCAATTCTCAATTCTCAATTCTCAATTTTCCCTAGAGAATTTAGGGATTCCCAATCCCAAATCCCAAATCCCAAATCCCAAATCCCAATTCCCAAATCCCAAATCCCAAATCCCAATTATCAATTCTAAATTCTCAATTCTCAATTCTAAATTCTAAATTCTAAATTCTTAATTCTAAATTCTCAATTCTAAATTCACAATTCTAAATTCTCAATTCTAAATTCTAAATTCTCAATTCTCAATTCTCAATTTTAAATTCTAAATTCTAAATTCTCAATTCTAAATTCTAAATTCGAAATTCTCAATTCTAAATTCTCCCTAGAGAATTTAAGGATTCCCAATCCCAAATCCCAAATCCAAATTCCCAAACCCCAAATCCCAATTCCCAAATCCCAAATCCCAAATCCCAATTCTCAATTCTAAATTCTAAATTCTCAATTCTCAATTCTAAATTCTAAATTCTAATTCTAAATTCTAAATTCTAAATTCTAAATTCTAAATTCTAAATTCTAAATTCTAAATTTTAAATTCTAATTCTAAATTCTAAATTCTCAATTCTCAATTCTCAATTCTCAATTTTCAATTCTAAATTCTAAATTCTAAATTCTAAATTCTAAATTCCAAATTCTCAATTCTAAATTCTCAATTCTAAATTCTAAATTCTCAATTCAAAATTCTCAATTCTAAATTCTCTTTAAAGAATTTAGGGATTCCCAATCCCAAATCCCAAATCCCAAATCCCAATTCTCAATTCTAAATTCTCAATTCTAAATTCTAAATTCTAAATTCTAAATTCTAAATTCTAAATTCTCAATTCTAAATTCTTAATTCTAAATTCTCAATTCTAAATTCTCAATTCTAAATTCTCAATTCTAAATTCTAAATTCTCAATTCTAAATTCTAAATTCTCAATTCTCAATTCTCAATTCTCAATTCTCAATTCTCAATTCTAAATTCTAAATTCTAAATTCTAAATTCTAAATTCTAAATTCTAAATTCTAAATTCTAAATTCTAAATTCTAAATTCTAAATTCTAAATTCTAAATTCTAAATTCTAAATTTTAAATTCCCAATTCTAAATTCTAAATTCTCAATTCTAAATTCTCAATTCTAAATTCTAAATTCTAAATTCTCAATTCTCAATTCTCAATTCTCCCTAGAGAATTTAGGGATTCCCAATCCCAAATCCCAAATCCCAATTCCCAATCCCAAATCCCAAATCCCAATTCTCAATTCTAAATTCTCAATTCTAAATTCTAAATTCTAAATTCTCAATTCAAAATTCTAAATTCTCAATTCAAAATTCTCAATTCTAAATTCTCCCTAGAGAATTTAGGGATTCCCAATCCCAAATCCCAAATCCCAAATCCCAATTATCAATTCTAAATTCTCAATTCCAAATTCTCAATTTTAAATTCTCAATTCTAAATTCTCAATTCTAAATTCTAAATTCTCAATTCGAAATTCTCAATTCTAAATTCTCCCTAAAGAATTTAGGGATTCCCAATCCCAAATCCCAAATCCCAAATCCCAATTCCCAAATCCCAAATCCCAAATCCCAAATACCAATTCTCAATTCTAAATTCTCAATTCTAAATTCTAAATTCTAAATTCTAAATTCTAAATTCTAAATTCTAAATTCTCAATTCTAAATTCTTAATTCTAAATTCTCAATTCTAAATTCTCAATTCTAAATTCTCAATTCTAAATTCTAAATTCTAAATTCTAAATTCTAAATTCTCAATTCTAAATTCTTAATTCTAAATTCTCAATTCTAAATTCTCAATTCTAAATTCTCAATTCTAAATTCTAAATTCTCAATTCTAAATTCTAATTTCTCAATTCGAAATTCTCAATTCTAAATTCTCCCTAGAGAATTTAGGGATTCCCAATCCCAAATCCCAAATCCCAAATCCCAAATCCCAATTTTCAAATCCCAAATTCCAATTCCTAAATCCCAAATCCCAAATCCCAATTCTCAATTCTAAATTCTCAATTCTAAATTTTAAATTCTAAATTCTAAATTCTAATTTCTCAATTCTCAATTCTAAATTCTAAATTCTCAATTCTCAATTTTAATTTTCAATTCTCAATTCTAAATTTTCAATTCTCAATTCTAAATTCTCAATTCTAAATTCCCAATTTTCAATTCTCAATTCTCAATTTTTAATTCTCAATTCTCAATTCTCAATTCTCAATTCTTCCTAGAGAATTTAGGGATTCCCAATCCCAAATCCCAAATCCCAATTCCCAAATCCCAAATCCCAAATCCCAAATCCCAATTCTCAATTCTAAATTCTCAATTCTAAATTCTAAATTCTCCCTAGAGAATTTAGGGATTCCCAATCCCAAATCCCAAATCCCAAATCCCAATTATCAATTTTAAATTCTCAAT
This sequence comes from Temnothorax nylanderi, assembly GCF_030848795.1. Taxonomy (NCBI): domain Eukaryota; kingdom Metazoa; phylum Arthropoda; class Insecta; order Hymenoptera; family Formicidae; genus Temnothorax; species Temnothorax nylanderi. The sequence goes on from NW_027249957.1 coordinate 24,464, forward strand.
TCTAAATTCTAAATTCTAAATTCTAAATTCTAAATTCTCAATTCTCAATTCTCAATTCTCAATTTTCCCTAGAGAATTTAGGGATTCCCAATCCCAAATCCCAAATCCCAAATCCCAAATCCCAATTCCCAAATCCCAAATCCCAAATCCCAATTATCAATTCTAAATTCTCAATTCTCAATTCTAAATTCTAAATTCTAAATTCTTAATTCTAAATTCTCAATTCTAAATTCACAATTCTAAATTCTCAATTCTAAATTCTAAATTCTCAATTCTCAATTCTCAATTTTAAATTCTAAATTCTAAATTCTCAATTCTAAATTCTAAATTCGAAATTCTCAATTCTAAATTCTCCCTAGAGAATTTAAGGATTCCCAATCCCAAATCCCAAATCCAAATTCCCAAACCCCAAATCCCAATTCCCAAATCCCAAATCCCAAATCCCAATTCTCAATTCTAAATTCTAAATTCTCAATTCTCAATTCTAAATTCTAAATTCTAAATTCTAAATTCTAAATTCTAAATTCTAAATTCTAAATTCTAAATTCTAAATTCTAAATTTTAAATTCTAAATTCTAAATTCTAAATTCTCAATTCTCAATTCTCAATTCTCAATTTTCAATTCTAAATTCTAAATTCTAAATTCTAAATTCTAAATTCCAAATTCTCAATTCTAAATTCTCAATTCTAAATTCTAAATTCTCAATTCAAAATTCTCAATTCTAAATTCTCTTTAAAGAATTTAGGGATTCCCAATCCCAAATCCCAAATCCCAAATCCCAATTCTCAATTCTAAATTCTCAATTCTAAATTCTAAATTCTAAATTCTAAATTCTAAATTCTAAATTCTCAATTCTAAATTCTTAATTCTAAATTCTCAATTCTAAATTCTCAATTCTAAATTCTCAATTCTAAATTCTAAATTCTCAATTCTAAATTCTAAATTCTCAATTCTCAATTCTCAATTCTCAATTCTCAATTCTCAATTCTAAATTCTAAATTCTAAATTCTAAATTCTAAATTCTAAATTCTAAATTCTAAATTCTAAATTCTAAATTCTAAATTCTAAATTCTAAATTCTAAATTCTAAATTCTAAATTTTAAATTCCCAATTCTAAATTCTAAATTCTCAATTCTAAATTCTCAATTCTAAATTCTAAATTCTAAATTCTCAATTCTCAATTCTCAATTCTCCCTAGAGAATTTAGGGATTCCCAATCCCAAATCCCAAATCCCAATTCCCAAATCCCAAATCCCAAATCCCAATTCTCAATTCTAAATTCTCAATTCTAAATTCTAAATTCTAAATTCTCAATTCAAAATTCTAAATTCTCAATTCAAAATTCTCAATTCTAAATTCTCCCTAGAGAATTTAGGGATTCCCAATCCCAAATCCCAAATCCCAAATCCCAATTATCAATTCTAAATTCTCAATTCTAAATTCTAAATTCTAAATTCTAAATTCTAAATTCTCAATTCTCTTCTCAATTCTCAATTCTCCCTAGAGAATTTAGGGATTCCCAATCCCAAATCCCAAATCCCAAATCCCAATTCCCAAATCCCAAATCCCAAATACCAATTCTCAATTCTAAATTCTCAATTCTAAATTCCCAATTCTTAATTCTCAATTCTCAATTCTCAATTTTCAATTCTCAATTCTCAATTCTAAATTCTCAATTCTTAATTCTCCCTAGAGTATTTAGGGATTCCCAATCCCAAATCCCAAATCCCAAATCCCAATTCCCAAATTCCAAATCCCAAATCATAATTCTCAATTCTAAATTCTCAATTCTAAATTCTAAATTCTAAATTCTCAATTCTAAATTCTCAATTCTAAATTCTCAATTCTAAATTCTTAATTTTCAATTCCCAAATCCCAAATCCCAAATCCCATTTCCCAAATCTCAAATACCAATTCCAAAATCCCAATTCCCAAATCCCAAATCCCAAATCCCAAATCCCAAATCCCAAATCCCAATTCCCAAATCTCAAATCCCAAATCCCAATTCCCAAATCCCAAATCCCAAATCCCAATTCTCAATTCTCAATTCCCAATTCTCAATTCCCAATTCTCAATTCTCAATTCTTTAGGGGATGCTAAAGCCGTTCAAATTACCGACAAAAACAATCAAAGCTCCTATTTTGAAACGGCTTTACAGATCACAAAATCCTTTTACAGGAGTAAAGTAGAGGTACTAATGAAGGGTGGGATTGTCAAATAATTAGTAATAATTGAACAAATTTTTAAAATGCTGTCACCTCATAACCTTATTTTCTAATATAAACAGTTGTATACGTAATATGTACGAAATTAAACTTTCTCACCCTTCAGAAAACGTGCACAAACAATAACGTACCTTTGAAATTGAGATTGAAAGCCTAGAATAAAAATGGGAGCTTTGAAACGATCGTGTATATTTTTCACAAAAATATTCACGCAGAGCAGCAATCATGTCACAGCAGTAGTTCACGGATCTTGCGAGAGACGGCGCGATGGCGCACGCAGCTGTGGGCAGTTTCGGGGTTGGCTACATTGTCTGATTCCTACACAGCAATCGAACCAGAACAGATATATGATACAGATATCTCGTTAGGCATTTTTACATTTTTTTCAATTATTACTAATTATTTTACAATCCCACCCTTCATTAGTACCTAAACTTTACTCCTGTAAAAGAATTTTGCGATCTATGAAGCCGTTTCAAAGAACGAGCTTTGAAAGATATGTGGTACAGATATCTCGTTAGGCATTTTTACATTTTTTTCAATTATTACTAATTATTTTACAATCCCACCCTTCATTAGTACCTAAACTTTACTCCTGTAAAAGGATTTTGCGATCTATGAAGCCGTTTCAAAGAACGAGCTTTGAAAGATATGTGGTACAGATATCTCGTTAGGCATTTTTACATTTTTTTAAATTATTACTAATTATTTTACAATCCCACCCTTCATTAGTACCTAAACTTTACTCCTGTAAAAGGATTTTGCGATCTATGAAGCCGTTTCAAAGAACGAGCTTTGACAGATATGTCGTACAGATGCCTCGTTAGGCATTGGGCGCGTTCAGCAGACCAAGCCGCTGAGTAGCAGTCGAACGTGATTGGCTCTTACTTTTAGAACCAACCAATCAACGCAGAGTGTTGATCAGATGAACTCAACGACATATCTGTCTAAACTCGTTCTTTGAAACGGCTTCATAGATCGCAAAATCCTTTTACAGGAGTAAAGTATAGGTACTAATGAAGAGTGGGAATATAAAAAAATTAGTAATAATTGGAAAAAATGTAAAAATGCCTAACGAGGCATCTGTACCCACACATCCCCCACACCCAGACATCCCCCACACAACAACCACGTTCAAATTTTGTCACCGCAATAACGAAATCATAGTCAAAAATAAAAAAATAATGAAAATTCTTAAAAATTTGAAAAAGTAAATTAAAAAAAGCAATTAAAAAATACCGTAACACTCAAATTAATAATAATTAGAACGAGTCTGTATGATTTGAATATCGACGTCATTATTTTTTAGCATTTTTCGAATATACAGCCGCCATATTGGGTTTCGTTATATTCAAATACGACGTCCCAATTGTTAATTTATGATCAACATCTTAAAATGTATCATGATATAAATTTTCATGAAAATTGAACGCAGTTTGTAATTTTTAAAGAACGAAATAGTTATTTTTTAGCATTTCACGGATAATTTGGCCGCCATATTGGTTTTGGACAAACTAAAAATTTATTTTTTCCATGGATTCAATGCTAACTACTAAATAAACACATTAACACATTTTTCTATGACAGTCTATAACTTCCAAGTAACGATTTCATCTGTCGTACCTCGTTACCCGCAGACTTCGGCCACCATATTGGGGTCCGCCATGTTGATTTTTCAAAAGGCCACAGCTCAACTAAAACTACATATGTGTAGCTATAAAATGAGCCCCAAAAGAATTTTTTAGGTGACCCCAATTTTTGGACAGGGGGGTGTCTGATTTCACGGAGAATGCCCCATAAATATATTTGTTAACGAAAATATCTCATACGTATATATAGAATTGAATATTTCCAAGATATTAATTAACTTAAAAGTATAACAGTTACCGACAAATTTAATTTCTTACAAATATTACACTCGCAAATATTAATTGTAGGCCAAACAAAAAAATACGTGTCTTCTCTTCTACGGAATTTTTTTCGGAAAGGAATTGTCAAAATAATAGGAGTATAGGTCAAAGCATGAAAACTTCTGCAAGAGTGATCAACATAATTTTTTACTACAATTTTTTTATGTTTATTAATTATTTTTACATCTCTACATTATTCCAAAGATCGCTCTTTGATTATCGTGCAACGGCAACTCAGATTTACGCCGAGATACCGAGAAAGCATTTCCAGCGTAAAAACATTGTCGATCGCGCAAGCTAAGTAAGAGCGACAAGGAGGGAGTAATATTCTCCCTCTCGCTAGGCACTGCCGAGCGCTGCCGACACACCGATAGACCGAGCGTCACTCTGTGTGCGTAGTGGAGGGGCCGCGCATGCGCGAAAAACCGGGCCGGATTCACATCACTGGTTCCAAGCGGCATTCTCTTTGTCTCGTCGAGGCCGACAAAAAAGTATTTTACCTTTGAAGCTCTATCTCTAACGGTTAAAGAGTTGCATTTATCTCGGAAACGGCGCGAGATACGGGGTCGTGTCACGTCTCACGATACACCACCGGTAGATTTCCGCTGCATAAAATTTTTTCCTTCAGGTGCTGTGTAACCTGAAAACAATTAATAAATATAATATCACCTTTTAACCGAATTGTCACAACACCAAGCAGCTGACACATAATGTACGCGTTCATAAAGCAGCTAATAACCACCTTAAGTCACTTTTCCAAGCTTAAGCTCCATTTACACAAAACACATTATAAACTTTTGGACAATTACTTGTTAAAATTCCCTAGAACCAATAAAGTTAATTAGAAATTGCTATTCATTGCCTACACAAGCTTTACAAGACCATTTATGTAATATAAATTCAGTTTAACTCGTGGATCTAACGGAAGTAATCCCACAAAAATCTTCACTTCATATTTCTTCTCAATTTCGAGATATAAATAAAAATTACAGAAATCCATAAAACACAAAAATTCTAAACACCCTAAAATAAACCCCTCGATTATTTAAATACAACAAAGGAAACCCCATCTCTCTATCTCTTACCGTTTTCGAGTTATGAATTATTAAAGTTTCATGTCCGCCATTTTGAACTTTTTGCCGTTTAAACTTAGGAAGACCAAATCACTTTTACATTAATATTCTTAGTCTTTTATATATTTTGGCCCTAGCAAATTTCACTTTCGAGTGAAAATTTTGACATTCAATTATTATGTTAAAAATGAAATTATTGATGTCTTTAAATGTCAATACTGTTAACCCTGATTTTCTATCTAAATTAATTAAATTAATAAACGAGATTGAAAATTGAACATTCGTCTCTTGAATCTGAGAGACAGACTCATGCCACGATACACATGAAAGACAAGGACAGACATGTGAACTCACAATTGAAAAATTAAAATAAAAATGAAAACGACCAGTTGAAGATAAAACAATTATAGAAACATACTCTCCAATATTTAAAGAACACTATCGCATTAAAATAACAATTACTTTATTAACATTTTTTAAGAACAATTGTTATAAACAATTAAAATAATATCATTGCCCGTCCTAACTAACTAGATCATCAGAATCCTCTTAAAAAATCAATCAACTTTTGTATATAAAATATTTTCATATCTTTTAAGATAAATTAATTAACAATAAAAAATTAATAACAATATAAAAACAAAAAGAATTAATAAAAACGATACAGTCCCTTACGAGAAATAATCATTAGAGTTATTTAATAAAAAAATACTTATTACAAGATTGATCATTTTTGCAACTTGATCTTATAAACATTTATAAATAAATAATTAACTATATTAGCAATAGCCGTTAACGGATACCTCAGGCCGAGTCTAACAACTTTTGTATAAGTCAAAACCACGTCACTCCACTAATAAAGGCTACAGAAAATTCTAAAGGGAAGTACACCCGGTGTAACGGAATAACACGGGAATTGTGCCATATAATTACAATTATATGGAATGAACATAAAAACTCGTAAAAAACTCGTTCTGGTAAATACGAATTTCGCCTGTGCACATATATTCTGCATCAGCACACCTACAAAAAATAGTAATAACTTTTATTTCTCCAATTGTTTATTTACGAAATATTTATAACAATAAGATAAAGAGTCATGTAAAAGAGATAATTTTATTATAGAATCAAAACCGCGTAATTAAGTAGAACCTAAACAATATCAATATGTAAATTAAAAGATGCCAAATTGTTTAACAAATAAATTGTTATTAACAAACACGTATATTAACAATAAGATTTTTCAATGTATTTTCAATTATACCTTAGTAAAAGCCCCACAAAATCTTTCCTATACACCACTATCATATTCCTAACCATTCGCGAGATATAAAAATTACAAAATATTATTATATGAACAATTTAATTTCACTGATTTGTTGTACTCATGAGAATGCTAACCGTTTCTACTTGCACACAATAATACTAACGTAATATTAGAATCATTATTACTACCGCTAATAACACTTTCATTAACATAGTTATAAACAAATATATATATACTTACGAAAAAAATTAATGTTATTATCGAGCGTCAAGCGCCGAAGCGTTACTCACGAACCTGAAAAGGATAGATTTGTATTATGCGACGTGTAGAAACACGAATCCGAACGAGATGCGAATATCGTATGATATGTAGGAGAGAGAGAAAGAGAGATACATATACCTTAATAGCCGTAAGACAAAGAGAGCAATACATCTCACACTTTAGACATGCTATTGATGATTTTAATTGTACTAGAACAATACAGGCGCGCGCTACGCGCGCGCCATTTATCAATTATATATATATATCAAATATATCTTTAGACTCGTGAAATTGTCAACAAATTAATAGAATGGCAAATGTGAGTCAGGCGCGGTACGTGGAGCGCAAGTAAAGAAATTAATAGTAACGAATTAAAATGTATATAATATACATATACATATATTCTAACTTAATATATACATTTTAATTCGTTACTTCTGTAACTATTAATTTCTTTACTTGCACTCCACGTACCGCGCCTGACTCGCATTTGCCATTCTATTAATTTGTTGATATATATATATATTGTTGCGCGCGCTCCGCTATCACTGATCACTCGCGTTCGCGCCGTGCACTTCCGGACTCACGTGAGGGAAAGAGAACACTCATTTATTAAAAATAAGGAACTCAGGTTTATTCGAGATCTTTGTACAGAAAAACGTATTTGAAGATACAGAAGGAGAACTCATCCGAACGTTCCGAGTCTCCCCGTAAATCTGACAGTCGAAGTAGTCAATCAATAAATCAATATTCCGTAGTCAAGGGACGCGCTTCAGCACGAAGCTTCCGCGGTGCGGTCAGCGGAGCCAAGTTCAGCCCACAAACGGGTGTCCAGCACGGGCGCAACAATATATATATATATATATATACATATATATATGAAGTTATATGCATATACAAGGTATAGCATTTAAATTAAATTGCCTAAAAAAATTTCAAAATCTCAAATTTTTTCATAACATTTATTTAAAAATTTACAATAAGGAAAAACAGAGGGATTTGAACGATATAATTCAAGTATATCTCTGGTACAATTTTCTGCTCTTAAAAAAGGCATATAAGGGTATATCCAGACAAATTTATATAGTGCATAAATATAAGCATAAAAAAATTGATTAGTTTATATACATGTGTATGGACCATTCTATTTCCTTAATGTATATGCTTATGCACCTATGCATGAATATGTCCTAAGAGATTTAATTGTTGCCATTTTTCCACGATACCGATTGGTTCTCTCGTTTGGCTAATTTCTACTGTAAGAGTAACTGTCAGCACAGGAATTGTATTTTGACAACTTGCAAATGAAAGGTTATTGTAATTGATTTTGCTTATCTTAACAGCATCTGTTATGTTGTGCGTTTCAAATATGTCAGGAATTGTATCTTTGCATTGAAAAGACTGCCTCCTCTCTGTTCTCATGCTGACAAGGAGACCAGGTTTTTAGCTTAGTTTTACAGAGTGGATGCTAAAATTATCCACTCTAACCCTCCTCCTTTCTCAGGCCGGGCTTGGGACCGTCCAAGGCGGAGTTAAAAAAAAAATAAATAAATAAATAAATAAATAAAAAATAAAAACCCACACACATAAGAAACAAAAAAATATAAATATAAAGTTAAAATATAAGTTTAATTAGATAATAATATTATCTTCAATAATGTTAAGATAATATACATATAACTTGTGCTATTTAAATGTAAGACTTTTATAAGTAATAATAAGTAATAAAGGCTCAAAAGATTAAAAATTAGTTGCAATATATAGAGCATAGAGCCGTAATAAGATGTCATGTGGGTTTTCACAACTTTCCATGTGAAACTTTTTATTTATTCCATAATATTTCTATGGATTTGTAAAAAAAAAAATGTATTTTACAAAATTCCTGTGACATATGCAACTTATATTTAATTAAAAAATGACATTATCAAAATTTTTCTTTTAATTTAATTCCCCCACATGCTTTTTTTTATGTAAATACATTAAATATATATTTCTTTATATACATAGTTTTTAACATTTCTATTATCTCGTTGATTACCTAGATAAACTTTTAATGCTTGCCAAGAACGAACTCGCGAAAAAGCAACATAAAGTTGTCCGTGGTTAAAGACATCTTTGCGAAGATCTGTTCCTATTCTGTCAAACGTCTGTCCTTGAGACTTATTAATCGTCATAGCAAAAGCTATCTTAATTGGAAATTGTCTTCTTTTAAACGTAAAAGGATATATATTTTCGCAATACAATGTTATACGATTTAAAAAAACAATATCTCCCATTTTATCACCCGTTAAAATTTTACATTTTAATAAATGATCTGCAAGTTCTATAATCATTAATCTAGTACCATTGCATAATCCTTCATTGATACTAAGATTTCTAATTAACATAATGATACAATTTGGTCTTAAACGCAATTCATAAGGAGGTAGAGATGATGGAGATAAACTATTTAAATATTCCGGTAATAAAGATTCACCAATATCACCATTATCCCCGCAATTTACAGCGCTATCTATACTTGTATAAATTCTTTCATTGGTTATATTTAATAATTCAACAACTTGTTTATTAATTTCATCTACATCGATATTTCTTGCAGAAAGTATTGCACATTTAGCTACTTTATCAAAATCTTTTTTTTGTATTAAATCGCCATATATATCTGTGACAATATCTGTGTCAAATGATGCTATACAACATTCAGGAATTTGTATATTATCATTAGAATCATTTAACTTCCCATCTCCCATATCTATTAAAAATTTTGCAAATTCAATTTCTTCTGGAAGAACTCGCATGTTTTGTGTTAAAGAAAAATTTGTAAAATATTTCCAGGTGGAACTAAACTTAATGGAAAGATTTATAATTTCACTTCGAGTACCTCGTATTTTAATTGGAAGAAGTTGTCTAAAGTCACCACCTAATATGACAATTTTTCCCCCAAATGGTAAATCATTACTCATAATATCACGTAACGTTCGATCTATAATATCTAAAGCATATCGTGGTGCCATCGGTGCTTCGTCCCAAATAAAGATGTCTATTTTTTTTAAGTATTGAGCTTCCTTAGACTGAATTTTAATGGAAGATGATGAATCAGCAAATAATGGAACTGGTAATCCGAAAGTTTTATGAACTGTCTTTCCAGCAGGAAGTAACGTTGCTGCGATGCCTGTGAAAGCCATTGTACATACACATTTATTTCGAATTTTGGCTAAGTGATAAATAGTTGTGTACATAAACGTTTTACCTGATCCACCTGGACCATTAATATAAAAACAATTACTATTATAACTATTGTTATCTAATCTGTTTAATATTAAATCAACTATTTTTTTTTGCTCCTCATTTAATTGATTATATTGCTTAGTTCCAACTTCTATACTTTGTTCAAGTATTACATAATCTTCTTCTTCGTGATCTTCTGTCATTTGTTCTATTTGTGGAAAGTCAGCGAAACTTTTACCTTCTGCAGAAAGCATAGCGCCGATTTGTTCATAAGCTTTTTTTTGTCCTTGTAATATACCAAAATATCGTACATAATCTTCTGACATTGCTACTTTAAAACTTTCCCAGAGTTCTTCAGGATGTAACGGTTGACAATGTAATAAAATGCGTACGAATAATTTACGAAGCTGTCGTGGCATCATCCATCCAGCAGCTTCATTCATAGCTCGTATCCATTCATCATCATCTTCAATTAGGCCTAAAGCCAAACATGTTTCTGAAAATGATTGATAAACTTCTCCATTTATAGTTTTTAAATCGTTAAAACTTGTAGCTCCTTTAACAGTAAGTAATAATAATCGTAAGTGAAATAATTCTGTTTGTGTTGGACTAACAGAATACATTCGGCCTATGCAATTATAATAATTATTACGTTTAACCCAATGCGATATATTTCTACCATTAATTTTTTCTTTTTTAAAAGTATAATAGTGTGGAATATCTACATACAAATATTTTCTTGCTTCAACATCGCGTAAATTCAATGCAAAATAATCTATTAACATGGTGACTTGATTTAAAGCAGAAGTCATTGCATCTTCAATAGATTCATTTTCGATGATAACATTTTGTTCATTAGGTAGATGAACTGGTAAACGTATTATAGCGTGACTTTTATCTTGTAATTTCTTACCGAGTATACGCCAGCTAGCTTCTACAGGTCCAACATAACGCGCTTCGATATAATCACGTATTTCATCATGATCTATAATTACATTTTCTGTTATTGGTTCAATTGTTATAGCTGCAGCATCATGACCTTTATAAATATATTTATACAGATATTTAACCGATTTAATACTGGAAACTATTTCGACGTTAATATGGCAATTAAATGTAATTGATAATATAGGACAGTATGGAACAACATATAGATTATCAATTATATATCCGTTAGGTCTTTCAAAAGTCTTTCCAGTATCTCGTCGACGATAATATGGATAGGCATCTTCATCCATTCTGGTTTCTTCTAGAAACGCTCTCGGATAACGTTTCGAACATTGTCCATCTATTAAACACCAATCGCCACAAGGCCCGTGAATCATATGTTTCATGACTATATCATGTAAATTACGATTCTCACTTGGATCAGGAATTTCTGCAGATATATATTTATCGACAATTTCTGGAGTTGTTATTTTAAAATTGTGTTTTAAAGTTATCAATATATGGATATGTGGCAAACCACGTTTTTGGAATTCAATAACATATACATATGCTGCAACTAAACCAAAAAAATTTTGTTTAGTAATCAAATCTATTAAATAGTCTTTTTTAATATTAAAAACACGAGCGCAAATATCAGGTCTATCGGAAGCTTGTTGTCCAGGCAAAAGATTTTCCTCGATTTCCCGCCATTTTGGATTACAGGTCATTGTGATAAAAAGATCTGGTTTACCAAATTTAGCAACAATTGCCATTGCATCTTGATAATTTTGTTGCATGTTACGCGGTGATCCGATAAATGTAGAAGGAAGTATAATCATTTTTCCAATACGTCCATTTAAGTTATTCGCCATATTTTGCATATAATCTATTAAACCTTGATATGTTTCAGAGCGTAATTCTTTTTGATGATTCTTGCAATAATCCATTCTATCTTTTTCAATTTTTACGTAATTATCTACAAGCCATTGTTGGAATAAGCGTCGTCCTAATAAGAAAACATTGAAGTCATTACGAATAGCCATACGATATTTAATATACTGTCCTCTTGTTATTCGTCTCTCGCTATTTAATTTCTTTAAATTACGATGCCATCCTTGAGTACCATATGGGTAAAACAATGGATATATCATCCATGGTTCAACATTAGGATCCATAGTACTAACTCTTTGCAAAGTTTTAGTATTTTTATTACGTATTATAACATATGATTCTGGAATTTCTCCATCAGCAGTTGTTGAAAAAACTGCAGCAACTTCATTCGTTCTTTGGATATTATATCGACGTCGATCCATTCCTGGCTTTAAGGTGAATACTAATTGTAATTCTGATAATGATTCATTAGATGTTAATTGTCGTTGATTTTCTAATTCTTCGCCCATCATTTGATATGATTTAGCAAATATATTACTATTTCGCATTATATGCTCAAGATTTTGTACGATTTCGAAATCCAGATTCAAATTTTCTTTTAGACGATGGTCTATCGCTTCGTTCGAATCTACAATAAAAAGTTGACCATAAACTGGACTTTCATTTTGTGCAGCATATAATGCTGTATTAATCTGATAATATATTTGTCCTTGTATTTTGAAGCAGTATGGACCAGGTCGTCTATTTTGAAAATTAATTAAATTAGCGTTAAATGACGCAAATGAAAATGAAGTATTGTAACTACGAATATGTTGTAAGAAATGATTAGATTTTGCATGATTTCCATTAAATAAAGCACGTAAAATTTCAGGGAATTCAGGTAGAGATTCAAGATATACTGCTCCATGATTGCAACAATCGTGAAATGAATTTCCTCTATTAGAAACTTTTTCAGCTACAAAATGTTTAGCATTGCAATGAATACACAATACATCCATAGGTCCAATGTAATATTCAATTAAATCGTCATTTAATACTGTATTACTAATATTTAAATAAGATTGGTTTTTTTTACGTAATCGATAACGAGACTGATATTCTGCACATGTAACACGTTGTCTTATATTAACAGATGATGTACTGGCAGTACAAATAGTATCAGATATTTGACTAACTATTAAATTATTTTTATTAATTACTGTTTTTACACTTTGCCGGCGATTATATTGATTTTGTGCTTTTCTTTCGTGACGTTGTCGTTGAATTTTCTCTTCTTCTTCTGCACAACGTACTATTTTTCGTCTAGGCATTTTATTAAGATATAAATAAATATATTAGAATATAAATAATATTTTGCAATATTATGAAATACTTCTTAATATCTCTTTTTTAAATATAAATATAATCTTTATATTGTACTTATATTTAAAATTTTAGATACAAAATAATATTTATTATTATAATTAGTTTTATCATCATCATTATTATTGTCATCATTATTATTCTTATTATCATCATTGTCCATAGTATCAACATCATTAGCATTATCATTATCATCATCATCTATAGTATCAATATCATTATCATTATCATCATTATCTACAGTATCAATATCATCAACAACATTATTATTGTCTTAATTTTTTATATATTAATTTTTTAATTATATGTTAAATTAAAATTATTGATTTATTTTCATATACAATATATAATATAAATATAGTACATTAATTAATTTTTGATAAAATAATTTAAATGTAATTTATTTTATAATTTTGTCGTGTAATACAATCCCTTACATATACAATTATAATTTATATTATAGTTTAATATATATTAAATTAAATATCCTAAATTTGTAGCAACTGCTGCTGCAGCAGCTACTGCCTTCTAAGCAGCTGCTGTCTACCTAAAACAAAAATAGAGAGATATTAATATTTATATAAATATATTATATAATAAATATTATATAATAATATGTATAATACAATATAAAATGTTATGTATATGTATATATATATACATAACATTTTATATTGTATTATACATATTATTATAGGGGAGAGTTGGCAATTACCGAGCCCCTAAGAAACGAAGCGTATATCTAAGTTCAGAAATGCTTCAAAAAAACAAACTGTGCAGTTTTAGGTAGGTCATTTATTTGGCTATCCATATATCATAGCAATAATGTTGAAAGTTAAACACAAACTGAAATATTAACAATTTTCCAAAAAATGAGAAAACGCGGTATTACCGAATTGGTCTGATAATATCGTGCCTATAAAAATTACTCTGGCTTCAGCCAGTGACATGAAGTAGAACACAATAACAAAATGTTTTTTTTATATTTATGTATTAATATCATCTAGTAAGCACCTACATATAAACATAAGTGAATGTGTTAACAAATAACGAGCAAGCAAGAAGCAAGCAAGCTTCTCTGCTTGCAACGAGCAAGCAGAGAAACTTCCAGAACGCACTGTGTTTACATGGACGGCCGGAACGCATTGACGGCGTATGCGGGTGGGGTATTTCGTGTTACTCTATGATATTAACATCATTGTAGGCGCGTAATACAAATAGTTATTGAGATAAACAATGGAGCGGAATTGTCAACCGCGCGGTAATTGCCAAATCTTCCTTATATATTTAAACACTTCCTAAAATATTCTCTATAAATAAAAAAAAAGTTATCAAGATATTCAAATTTCTTTGTTTTTTTTACTCTATTTATTTAAATATATTATTATAAAAATTTTGAGTAATTAAAGTAAAAACAAACATATAAATAGTTTTATATAAATAGAGCCATTTATATAAAACAGAGAACAACAACAAATAATTATTTGTCTCTTACTTAAATTATATGATGTTAAGAAATCTTACAAATTAATTATTGATCTAAGAAAGAAAAAGAAAGAGAAAAGGAAGTAACCATATCATTGGAAGATTAAGAAAACTTACCTATACTGAATGTGCGAACATAAACACTTTAACAAGAAACTTTGCTTTTGTACAATCTTTCAACACAATTATTTACTTGAACACGATGCACAGAATAAAAGACGTTCTAAAAATACATAATTTTTTCAAATACTACGTAAAGTTATATTTTAAACAATAAAATATATTTATGTATTAATCTTGTTTTAAAATTTATACATGTATATAATTTCTCGTGTAATTGCAAATTAAAAAGACATCTGATAATAATATGACATACATAGCATAATATTGAATCTCTATATACGGATAAAGCCAAAACATTATATACAGGATGTCCCATATTAAAAAACGCATCTCGATAATTTTTCAACAAAGCATTTTTAACAAAAATGTTTCAGACAAAAGTTGTACAGTTTCGAGGGACACATAAGATGGTGTCATTAGTTTGATCTTGAATAGGCATTACAATTTTTTCTAATTTTTTGAAGCAATTTTCCAAAATACAAAAAAAGTGCGTTGGAAAAATCTGAAAAAATTCTTGGAAATCCTATGTTATATATAAAAATGTTTAAGCAACAGCTTACAGTAAACTGACTTATGCATCTAATTTTTTCTATGTTTTTTTTTTCGAAAAAAGTTAAAAAAATAGAAGCAAACGCCGATCCACTCTGGATCAAGGCTTAAAAATTTTGATATCTGATTTAGAATTTTTGAAAATTTTTTTAGATTTTTAAATTGTGGCCAATGATATGTACAACTTCAATATATATTATATGTTACATTACATTTATATATCGTAATTAGATGCTGCACACTCATACATACGTAAATTAATAAAAATTTATAAACAGTATGTCAAATTTTCAGTTTATAAGTTAAAAATTAATTTATTTAAAATGCACCTTTAAAATATATACCAACAAGATGAGAGTGTAACTTTATAGCTTATCCGTATTAAAAATATATTATGAGATATATTTAAGCTATAAAATATATTAATTGTAAAAAATGAATTATTCTTCGTATTTTGAATTACAAAATAATTACATATGTACGACGTTTACACCTTTATAAATACGAACAAGTATACACAAGTAAAAGAAAGCATTAATATAGATGGTATTACAATATATTTTGTAGTATTCCACATTGTTTAATTGTCGATGAGAACGATATCAAAGTTTTCCATAAATTAAGTTACTTAAGTTAATTTTAATCCAAATTAAACAAAGAATAATTCATGTCAAAATCGATTTCAATTCAGGTTAGATTAGCTTCAATCTAAGTTAATTCAAAGTTAATTTTAATTCGAATAAAAGCCAATTTCAATCAAAGTCAAAACCAGTTTCAGTCAAAATTAATTTCAATTCAAGTCAAAACAAATAAAATCCAAGCAAATTTCAATTTAAATTAGAGCCAATATCAATCAAAGTCAAAACCAATTTCAATCAAAAAATTAGAGTTAATTTCAATTCCAGTCAGAACTACCCTAAGAGCAAAAAGTCGTTTTTAAGTCAACTTGAAGTTGACTTGCACCGAAACTGTCTTGGCAGAGAAGTCAACTTTTTTAAAATCAAAAGTCAACTTTGTCATGTTTCCACCATAGAAATAATGCAAACGCTAAAAGAATATCTTCAAATAACTGAAAACAAAAAACAGGAAGCCCAAGCAGCATATAACGCTATATTTGAAAAAATAATTCGCACTACTTTCGAATTGAATAACGTAACCAAGACGGTCTACAAGCTAAGATCACAAAGTGAATGTACTAATTTAATTAATGAACTAAAAGGTGAAATTGATTTGCATGATGCCAGTTGTATTGATGTTTTTTGTTACGAAGCCGCGGAGCTGGAAAAGAAAATAGCGCAGAAAAGTGGTTTGGAAGAGGCTTTAGTTGAAAACTTGCAGCAGCTTCAGAAGACCGTTATATAGACGGTATTACAAAATATTTTGTAGTATTCCACATTGTTTGATTGTCGATGAGAACGATATCAAAGTTTTCCATAAATTAAGTTACTTAAGTTAACTTTAATCCAAATTAAACAAAGAATAATTCATGTCAAAATCGATTTCAATTCAGGTTAGATTAGCTTCAATCTAAGTTAATTCAAAGTTAATTTTAATTCGAATGAAAGCCAATTTCAATCAAAGTCAAAACCAGTTTCAGTCAAAATTAATTTCAATTCAAGTCAAAACAAATAAAATCCAAGCAAATTTCAATTTAAATTATAGCCAATATCAATCAAAGTCAAAACCAATTTCAATCAAAAAATTAAAGTTAATTTCAATTCCAGTTAGAACTACCTTAAGAGTAAAAAGTCGTCTTTAAGTCAACTTGAAGTTGACTTGCACCGAAACTGTCTTGGCAGAGAAGTCAACTTTTTTAAAAACAAAAGTCAACTTTGTCATGTTTCTACCATGGAAATAATGCAAACGCTGAAAGAATATCTTCAAATAACTGAAAACAAAAAGCAAAAAGCCCAAGCAGCATATAACGCTATATTTGAAAAAATAATTCGCACTACTTTCGAATTGAATAACGTAACCAAGACGGTCTACAAGCTAAGATCACAAAGTGAATGTACTAATTTAATTAATGAACTGAAAGATGAAATTGATTTGCATGATGCCAGTTGTATTGATGTTTTTTGTAACGAAGCCGCGAAGCTGGAAAAGAAAATAGCGCAGAAAAGTGGCTTGGAAGAGGCTTTAGCTGAAAACGTGCAGCAGCTTCAGAAGACCGTTATATAGACGGTATTACAAGATATTTTGTAGTATTCCACATTGTTTGATTGTCGATGAGAACGATATCAAAAGTTTTCCATAAATTAAGTTAATTAAGTTAATTTTAATCCAAATTAAACAAAGAATAATTCATGTCAAAATCGATTTCAATTTAGGTTAGATTAGCTTCAATCTAAGTTAATTCAAAGTTAATTTTAATTCGAATAAAAGCCAATTTCAATCAAAGTCAAAACCAGTTTCAGTCAAAATTAATTTCAATTCAAGTCAAAACAAATAAAATCCAAGCAAATTTCAATTTAAATTAGAGCCAATATCAATCAAAGTCAAAACCAATTTCAATCAAAAAATTAGAGTTAATTTCAATTCCAGTCAGAACTACCCTAAGAGCAAAAAGTCGTCTTTAAGTCAACTTGAAGTTGACTTGCACCGAAACTGTCTTAGCAGAGAAGTCAACTTTTTTAAAATCAAAAGTCAACTTTGTCATGTTTCCACCATAGAAATAATGCAAACGCTAAAAGAATATCTTCAAATAACTGAAAACAAAAAACAGGAAGCCCAAGCAGCATATAACGCTATATTTGAAAAAAATAATTCGCACTACTTTCGAATTGAATAACGTAACCAAGACGGTCTACAAGCTAAGATCACAAAGTGAATGTACTAATTTAATTAATGAACTAAAAGATGAAATTGATTTGCATGATGCCAGTTGTATTGATGTTTTTTGTTACGAAGCCGCGGAGCTGGAAAAGAAAATAGCGCAGAAAAGTGGTTTGGAAGAGGCTTTAGTTGAAAACGTGCAGCAGCTTCAGAAGACCGTTATATAGACGGTATTACAAAATATTTTGTAGTATTCCACATTGTTTGATTGTCGATGAGAACGATATCAAAGTTTTCCATAAATTAAGTTAATTAAGTTAATTTTAATCCAAATTAAACAAAGAATAATACATGTCAAAATCGATTTCAATTCAGGTTAGATTAGCTTCAATCTAAGTTAATTCAAAGTTAATTTTAATTCGAATGAAAGCCAATTTCAATCAAAGTCAAAACCAGTTACAGTCAAAATTAATTTTAATTCAAGTCAAAACAAATAAAATCCAAGCAAATTTCAATTTAAATTAGAGCCAATATCAATCAAAGTCAAAAACAATTTCAATCAAAAAATTAGAGTTAATTTCAATTCCAGTCAGAACTACCCTAAGAGCAAAAAGTCGTCTTTAAGTCAACTTGAAGTTGACTTGCACCGAAATTGTCTTGGCAGAGAAGCCAACTTTTTTAAAAACAAAAGTCAACTTTGTCATGTTTCTACTATAGAAATAATGCAAACGCTGAAAGAATATCTTCAAATAACTGAAAACAAAAAGCAAGAAGCCCAAGCATATAACGCTATATTTGAAAAAATAATTCGCACTACTTTCGAATTGAATAACGTAACCAAGACGGTCTACAAGCTAAGATCATAAAGTGAATGTACTAATTTAATTAATGAACTGAAAGATGAAATTGATTTGCATGATGCCAGTTGTATTGATGTTTTTTGTAACGAAGCCACGAAGCTGGAAAAGAAAATAACGCAGAAAAGTGGCTTGGAAGAGGCTTTAGCTGAAAACGTGCAGCAGCTTCAGAAAACCGTTATATAGACGGTATTACAAGATATTTTGTAGTATTCCACATTGTTTGATTGTCGATGAGAACGATATCAAAGTTTTCCATAAATTAAATTAATTAAGTTAATTTTAATCCAAATTAAACAAAGAATAATTCATGTCAAAATCGATTTCAATTCAGGTTAGATTAGCTTCAATCTAAGTTAATTCAAAGTTAATTTTAATTCGAATGAAAGCCAATTTCAATCAAAGTCAAAACCAGTTTCAGTCAAAATTAATTTCAATTCAAGTCAAAACAAATAAAATCCAAGCAAATTTCAATTTAAATTAGAGCCAATATCAATCAAAGTCAAAACCAATTTCAATCAAAAAATTAGAGTTAATTTCAATTCCAGTCAGAACTACCCTAAGAGCAAAAAGTCGTCTTTAAGTCAACTTGAAGTTGACTTGCACCGAAACTGTCTTGGCAGAGAAGTCAACTTTTTTAAAATCAAAAGTCAACTTTGTCATGTTTCCACCATAGAAATAATGCAAACGCTAAAAAATATCTTCAAATAACTGAAAACAAAAAACAGGAAGCCCAAGCAGCATATAATGCTATATTTTAAAAAATAATTCGCACTACTTTCGAATTGAATAACGTAACCAAGACGGTCTACAAGCTAAGATCACAAAGTGAATGTATTAATTTAATTAATAAACTGAAAGATGAAATTGATTTGCATGATGCCAGTTGTATTGATGTTTTTTGTAACGAAGCCGCGGAGCTGGAAAAGAAAATAGCGCAGAAAAGTGGCTTGGAAGAGGCTTTAGCTGAAAACGTGCAGCAGCTTCAGAAGACCGTTATATAGACGGTATTACAAGATATTTTGTAGTATTCCACATTGTTTGATTGTCGATGAGAACGATATCAAAGTTTTCCATAAATTAAGTTAATTAAGTTAATTTTAATCCAAATTAAACAAAGAATAATTCATGTCAAAATCGATTTCAATTCAGGTTAGATTAGCTTCAATTTAAGTTAATTTAAAGTTAATTTTAATTCGAATGAAAGCCAATTTCAATCAAAGTTAAAACCAGTTTCAGTCAAAATTAATTTCAATTCAAGTCAAAACAAATAAAATCCAAGCAAATTTCAATTTAAATTAGAGCCAATATCAATCAAAGTCAAAACCAATTTCAATCAAAAAATTAGAATTAATTTCAATTCCAGTCAGAACTACCCTAAGAGCAAAAAGTCGTCTTTAAGTCAACTTGAAGTTGACTTGCACCGAAACTGTCTTGGCAGAGAAGTCAACTTTTTTAAAATCAAAAGTCAACTTTGTCATGTTTCCACCATAGAAATAATGCAAACGCTAAAAAAATATCTTCAAATAACTGAAAACAAAAAACAGGAAGCCCAAGCAGCATATAATGCTATATTTTAAAAAATAATTCGCACTACTTTCGAATTGAATAACGTAACCAAGACGGTCTACAAGCTAAGATCACAAAGTGAATGTATTAATTTAATTAATAAACTGAAAGATGAAATTGATTTGCATGATGCCAGTTGTATTGATGTTTTTTGTAACGAAGCCGCGGAGCTGGAAAAGAAAATAGCGCAGAAAAGTGGCTTGGAAGAGGCTTCAGCTGAAAACGTGCAGCAGCTTCAGAAGACCGTTATATAGACGGTATTACAAGATATTTTGTAGTATTCCACATTGTTTGATTGTCGATGAGAACGATATCAAAGTTTTCCATAAATTAAATTAATTAAGTTAATTTTAATCCAAATTAAACAAAGAATAATTCATGTCAAAATCGATTTCAATTCAGGTTAGATTAGCTTCAATCTAAGTTAATTCAAAGTTAATTTTAATTCGAATGAAAGCCAATTTCAATCAAAGTCAAAACCAGTTTCAGTCAAAATTAATTTCAATTCAAGTCAAAACAAATAAAATCCAAGCAAATTTCAATTTAAATTAGAGCCAATATCAATCAAAGTCAAAAACAATTTCAATCAAAAAATTAGAATTAATTTCAATTCCAGTCAGAACTACCCTAAGAGCAAAAAGTCGTCTTTAAGTCAACTTGAAGTTGACTTGCACCGAAATTGTCTTGGCAGAGAAGCCAACTTTTTTAAAAACAAAAGTCAACTTTGTCATGTTTCTACCATGGAAATAATGCAAACGCTGAAAGAATATCTTCAAATAACTGAAAACAAAAGCAAGAAGCCCAAGCAGCATATAACGCTATATTTGAAAAAATAATTCGCACTACTTTCGAATTGAATAACGTAACCAAGACGGTCTACAAGCTAAGATCATAAAGTGAATGTACTAATTTAATTAATAAACTGAAAGATGAAATTGATTTGCATGATGCTAGTTGTATTGATGTTTTTTGTAACGAAGCCGCGAAGCTGGAAAAGAAAATAACGCAGAAAAGTGGCTTGGAAGAGGCTTTAGCTGAAAACGTGCAGCAGCTTCAGAAGACCGTTATATAGACGGTATTACAAGATATTTTGTAGTATTCCACATTGTTTGATTGTTGATGAAAACGATATCAAAGTTTTCCATAAATTAAGTTAATTAAGTTAATTTTAATCCAAATTAAACAAAGAATAATTCATGTCAAAATCGATTTCAATTCAGGTTATATTAGCTTCAATCTAAGTTAATTCAAAGTTAATTTTAATTCGAATGAAAGCCAATTTCAATCAAAGTCAAAACCAGTTTCAGTCAAAATTATTTTCAATTCAAGTCAAAACAAATAAAATCCAAGCAAATTTCAATTTAAATTAGAGCCAATATCAATCAAAGTCAAAACCAATTTCAATCAAAAAATTAGAGTTAATTTCAATTCCAGTCAGAACTACCCTAAGAGCAAAAAGTCGTCTTTAAGTCAACTTGAAGTTGACTTGCACCGAAACTGTCTTGGCAGAGAAGTCAACTTTTTTAAAATCAAAAGTCAACTTTGTCATGTTTCCACAATAGAAATAATGCAAACGCTAAAAGAATATCTTCAAATAACTGAAAACAAAAAACAGGAAGCCCAAGCAGCATATAACGCTATATTTGAAAAAATAATTCGCACTACTTTCGAATTGAATAACGTAACCAAGACGGTCTACAAACTAAGATCACAAAGTGAATGTATTAATTTAATTAATGAACTGAAAGATGAAATTGATTTGCATGATGCCAGTTGTATTGATGTTTTTTGTAACGAAGCCGCGGAGCTGGAAAAGAAAATAGCGCAGAAAAGTGGCTTGGAAGAGGCTTTAGCTGAAAACGTGCAGCAGCTTCAGAAGACCGTTATATAGACGGTATTACAAGATATTTTGTAGTATTCCACATTGTTTGATTGTTGATGAAAACGATATCAAAGTTTTCCATAAATTAAGTTAATTAAGTTAATTTTAATCCAAATTAAACAAAGAATAATTCATGTCAAAATCGATTTCAATTCAGGTTATATTAGCTTCAATCTAAGTTAATTCAAAGTTAATTTTAATTCGAATGAAAGCCAATTTCAATCAAAGTCAAAACTAATTTCAATCAAAAAATTAGAGTTAATTTCAATTCCAGTCAGAACTACCCTAAGAGCAAAAAGTCGTCTTTAAGTCAACTTGAAGTTGACTTGCATTGAAACTGTCTTGGCAGAAAAGTCAACTTTTTTAAAAACAAAAGTCAACTTTTTTAAAAACAAAAGTCAACTTTGTCATGTTTTTACCATGGAAATAATGCAAACGCTGAAAGAATATCTTCAAATAACTGAAAACAAAAAGCAGGAAGTCCACGCAGCATATAACGCTATATTTGAAAAAATAATTCGCACTACTTCCGAATTGAATAATGTAACCAAGACGGTCCACAAGCTAAGATCACAAAGTTAATGTATTAATTTAATTAATGAACTGAAAGATGAAATTGAAATTGAAATTGAAATTGATTTTTTTTTCAAATAAGTATAGGGGAGACCGGGGCCCGTTGGCACCGTTTTCACAATTTCAACATTTGAGTTTTTATACAACTAATTATCATGATTAAACAGTACTAATATGATAGAGAGAACCTTTTTTTACATTTTCATGCTAGGAACGCTCCTGTATACCGTATAGTTTCTTTGTAATAAGTGAAATACGAACATGCTGCATTGTGGCCAACTTTCCCCGATAGTAGGGTAAGTTGGCTTGTTGGCTATGCGACAAAAGTCCACGTTAAATTAATGAATACGTAATAGAAACACAAAACGAGTAACAAATACGTACTTCTTGATAAAGATTGTATCTTTTGAAGTTATTTTGTAATAATCGAATATCAAAACGTTGTTGCAGAAAAATAATTGTGAACTATTTTAGATGTAGCTTTCTTCATCATAAAAATATTAATATAAATATATATTTAGCTTCTATCAGCATTGTAGATAGTTTATCACATGTTCAAACAGGTCTCGCGGCAACAACAAGTCAAGCTAAGCGTGTCTTGATATGAGCCAACAAACCCCATCCCTACATACGTTTTATTTCAGTCGTTTTATTACAATAAATTACTATTGTTAGTCAAATAGTAACAGAAATTTTTCTTTTAACTAATGATACGTCACTTTGATTTACTTCTCAAACTGAAGAACATTAACCCTTAGAGGGCGGGAAAAGGATTTGAAGACTTTTTTTTTTTACTATTTTTCCCTTATTCAACACGCAAATTTTGCCTGAAAACATCAAATAACCTGTGTTTTTTGGGTGGTCGATATTTCGACCATCCACGGCCTCTAAAGGTTAATACGATATTTTGAAACGCTCGAAAATTTACTTATTGCTTCTTAAATCAGACTTTTCTCTTTTTCTATTGTAATACTTGTCTGATTAAAATAAAACTTTGTGAAAAGTACCTATGTCATATAAGAAATATTTTGTGATAACTTTTCCATTGTTTTTTTCGCTATAAATACATAAACGGAACGCATTGCCAACTTGCCTCTTGTGTCAACGAGCCCCGGTCTCCTCTATGACATATTAAATCAACAAGCTTATTTTCAATTAGACTAATCTGTTGATGTATAATGTAATTAATAGAAGAAAGTCCCCTATTATGAGATAGGCTCCTAATATGCGACAGCGAGGTTTCTGATAAACTAATAGATCCTATCTGTTGGTTCCACCATGAACTTATTGCCCTTAGGGTAAAACCTATTTACGAAGAAACCTCGCGAAGTGGAAAATTCTGATTTTAATATAATTTTCCACACATGTAGAGGGAGTAAAAAGATGAATTTAGATATTTTTTGTAGCTGCCCAAAAACGGTTTTAAAGGGTGAAACCACTGCTCATAGTAGAACGGTTTTTTACTTTTTTCGATATATCTCGAAAAATATTTGAGATATAAAAAAATGTTTTTTATAAAAGTTTTACAGTAAAATCTCCTCTATTCGACAACATTAATAATATTTTTTAAAAATAATTTTTTAAACAAAATTTTAATTAAAGATTTAAAAAAAAATTTTTTTTTGAAATTTTATTAATATGGTTGAATAAAAATGTTTTTACCATAAAACTTTTATTTGAAACATTTTTTGATATCTTGAATACTTTCCGAAATATATCGAGAAAAACAAAAAGCCGCTCTACATATGAAGGGTGATTTCACCCTTTAGAACCATTTTTTAGCAGCAACAAAAATTTTCTAAATTCATCTTTTTACCCCCCCTCCCTCCTACATGTGTGCAAAGTTTTATAATAAGAACATTTATGTGTATTTAACCGCAACAAATAATTTTTTCAAAAATTTATTTATTTTTGCATCTCTTATTTAAAAAAATATCTGTTGCGCGCGTTATTTAATAAAATTGTAAAATGAAGATACTTTTATCCTGAATGTACTTATAATTCTTTAAACAATATTGTAACAATTTTAGCGCCAACTAAAAATTTCTAAATTTATTTACCTGTGTGTGCGTGCGTGCGTATGTGTGTGTTTTATAAAATATTTTAGTTTTAGGGGGTTCTTTTATTAATTTAATCTACACAATTAAATGGTTAAGTTTGTTTCATTTCAATTCGCTGAATTTAATTTGCGAAAAATTATTAATTTTGAGATGATTCACTTGAATGAACTTGGTACTTTATACTCATCAACTATGGAATTAATGCACGGTGTCCGTCACATCCTTCACTCGTATAACTACTATTAATATTTTGTTTACTTGCGATAATTATGTGCAATTTTTGATAATAAACTTTCGTAAGTTAAGAAATGGAAAAACACGTTCTATCAAGCAAAATAATCATAACTTCTGTATACAAAATAAATACAAAACCAAATGAATGACAAAATAAAATCAATATTTTATATAAATAAAATTAATAATTTCTCGCAAATTAAATTCAGCGAATTAAAATGAAACAAACTTAACCATTTAATTGTGTAGATTAAATTGACAAAAGAACCCCTAAAACTAAAATATTTTATAAAACACACACGCACGCACGTATACACAGGTAAATAAATTTAGAAATTTTTAGTTGGCGCTAAAATTGTTACAATATTGTTTAAAGAATTATAAGTACATTCAGGATAAAAGTATCTTCATTTTACAATTTTATTAAATAACGCACGCAACAGATATTTTTTTAAATAAAAGATGCAAAAATAAATAAATTTTTGAAAAAATTATTTGTTGCGGTTAAATATACATAAATGTTCTTATTATAAAACTTTGCACACCTGTAGGAGGGAGAGGGGTAAAAAAATGAATTTAGAAATTTTTTGTTGCTGCCAAAAAATGGTTCTAAAGGGTGAAATCACCCTTCATATGTAGAGCGGCTTTTTGTTTTTCTCGATATATTTCGGAAAGTATTCAAGATATCAAAAAATGTTTCAAATAAAAGTTTTATGGTAAAAACATCTTTATTCAACCACATTAAAAAAATTTCAAAAAAAAAATTTTTTTTAAATTTTTAATTAAAATTTTGTTTAAAAAATTATTTTTAAAAAATATTTATTAATGTTGTCGAATAAAGGAGATTTTACTGTAAAACTTTTATAAGAAACATTTTTTTATATCTCAAATATTTTTCAAGATATATCGAGAAAAGCAAAAAACTACTCTACTATGAGCAGTGGTTTCACCCCTTAAAACCATTTTTGGGCAGCTACAAAAAATATCTAAAAATTCATCTTTTTACTCCCCCTACATGTGTGGAAAGTTATATTAAAATCAGAATTTTCCACTTCGCGAGGTTCAGTGGAAAATTCATTGTTTGATCGTGCGTGTAGTCGTTGCAGAGAAAGAAATTATGAAATTGGATGTTGTCAAGTGCCATGGATATGAGTCTTTAAACCTTGTTTATTATATAATTAATAAATATTTGGCAATAAGTTCTGCACGCAGCGATAAAGTAAGGTCGTATTAATAGGAAAATACGGGATATGTTGAGTTGCTCAATTGTAGAAATTAGATTTGGTGATCGTGAAACCGCAAGGCGTGGTGCTCGTAACATAAGATACCCAGGGAACTCCTGGGTTGCTGAAGTATGAAAGTTATTGTATATAGTAATAAAAGAAGAGAAAATACTATATTAACGTTAAGGGAAGGTTTATACAAATTTATAAGACTGTGCTGACCTTGATTTGAGAGGGAAGGGTGGAAGGGGAAGATTAGGTACAATATTGAGTATAAGTAGGTTTACGATTGTTGCAAATATGCTTCTCCATTACATTTGTCTTTCAAAAACTTTAAATAAAGTTTTTTAATTGCAATATCATTTATTTTGCACTTTATTAGTGATTTCCCGGGGTCTCTTATATTAGGAGCACACTTTTGCGATTTTGCCGAAAGCTCATTTTTCACATTTTTCTAATTTTCAGCAAAATTAATATTTAAATTAAATTTTACATTTCAGCATCTTAAAGCTTATTAAATTCCCTTCAAAATGACCTACTATATTTTTCAATTTTGCCCATAGACTTCCGGCAATCACACAAAATAGATATGGTATCTCATAATCGGGTACTTTCCTCTACATCATTTTTCTCATGTATATATTTTAATATTTTTGAAATTATATACCTTCTTTTTTATTGTTCTTCCTTATCTTTTTTCTTTTCTCCTTCTTTATTTCTATCGTTCTCTGTTCTTGATGCTTTTTCACTTTCTATTAAACAAAACTTTTTTCTTTTTTTTTCTCTGTTTTCTTGTCTCCTGTAGCTTGAAATCTTAACTTTCAACACAATTATTTATCTGAACTCGGTGTACAGAATAAAGGACGTTCTGAAAATATAGAATTTCTTAAAAAACTATGTAAAGTTTTATATTTCAAACAGCAAAATAAGAGTAACATATTTTGTTTTGAAATTTATATACGTTTAATTCCTTGTGTAATCAGTGTCAGCATATAACGCTATATTTGAAAAAATAATTTGCACTACTTCCGAATTCAATAACCAATAAAAAAGAGCTTTGACATAAAGAAAATTATATACTTCAGTGATGGAGCGAAGCAAAAATTTAAAAATAAATTCCAGATGATGAACTTAATTCACCATCAAGATGATTTTAATATTAGTGCTGAATGGCATGTTCATGCGACAACTCACGGCAAAGGTGCTTCAGATGGAATTGGTGCTTTATTTAAAAGAGAAGCTGGGAAAATTAGTCTCATTATGTAAGCCAGCTGATGCAATATTAACTCCAAATAAACTTGTTGAATGAAGGCAGAATTATTTTGAAAATATAACGACATTATTTTATAGTCGCAAAGAACACGAAAAAATTGAAAAGTTCTTGAGAAAAAGATTTGACAAGGTTCTAGCTGTACCAGGGATATTAACGTCACAGCTTTATCTCAAACAGTAATAAAGAACTATTTATAAAAAGGTATTCTAATGCTTCTGCAAGATCAACACTTGTCTACAATGTATAATTTGTTTTAAACAAATCACTCGCTATATTATATCCATTATTTTGAATGTTTAAAATTCAACTTCGGATTCATAATCAGCGACTCCAAAAACTCCTGAGTAGCAAATTTCAAGCAAATTCAAATATAATTAATATAATTATATAATTTAAAGCGTACGTTTCGGTCTCTTTCTTTGGAGCATCTTCAGCGCATAAAACTTAAGACTGTAGATTAAATATAGGGTGTTAAAAAAGTGTTGCATATGCTCAGCGTCATTCGTTAGAAAATAAAAATCTAAGAAAAAATGTCTAATATCATTTTTCGATGCAATGAACAGTTTCACCGCAATTAATTATTATAATCAGTCAATCAGCGTAAAGCTACAAGAATAAACCAGTGACGGCTATCACTTTTTAATAAATAAATCTATTTATGTATTAAACTTTTCTTTACTTTATCAATCATATTCTTGTTTAGATTGTAGGGGTTGAAACAACTTTTATTTTTATTTAAAAAAATAACTTTTATAACGGGAGCCACTGCAGCCTTCCCTACTTCGCATGCACCATCACTGATTTACTCTTGTAGCTCCGCGTTGATTGACTGAGTACAATAATTAATTGCGGTGAAACTATCCATCGCATTGAAAAATGATATTAGACATTTTTTCTTAACTTTTTATTCTCTATAATGAATGGCGCTGAGCATATGCGATACTTTTTTAACATCCTATATATGTATATATGTATATAAACATGTTTAAAATAATATGAAAATAACATTACTTAAGGTTTTTTTATATATAAGTTTTAATACAATATGAATTCCATAAAAGTCATGACAATTCAGTAAATAAATATAATCAATAAATAATCTTAGTTATAGGTATGTTAAAAGAAACATGAAAAAAATATTTAAAAAACTAAAATATACCTTAAATGTTCCGAAACTTTCTTCCAAGTCTGCATACATAGACTATACTTTTAAAGATTTGTATAATCTCATTTGTACTGTTTCCGCTTCGTCATGGTATGCCACTTTTCTAGCTTGTATTGTAGTAGCACGATGCATGAGTTTTAAAGCTTCTTTGCAGTTCCTACGACAACAATACATATATCGATATATATATGTATATAGGGTGAATATACAGTGTGTGTGTGTGTGTGTGTGTGTGTGTGTGTGTGTTGTACGTGCGTGCGTATGTGCTTTAGAGAAAACGGAGGAGGAGGAGATGGAAAAAACGCATAAGCAAAGGTCGAAAAGATTAAAAGGAGAAAGAATGTTATTATGTGAAAGGGAGGAAATAAGAAAGAGAAAAAATAAGATATAAAAACAAGAAATAAAGAGTATAAATAAGTTATTTAAATTCCAATAATAAGTTGGTTATTTTTACTCACTTTTCTAATAGCAAGTTAATATTCCTCTTTTCCGAATTATGTCTTCTTTTAAATAAACTTTTATCGTTTTATAAATTTTTCCGCTTGCCCGTTTTCAAATCTTGATAGATCTATTTATGTTTGGAACAAATGAATATTATAATTAATCGATTTTTTGTAATGTTTACTTCATAGTGAATTTTATTACCGTATTACTTCACGGTAAATTTTATTAAGGTTATCACACAAAATGCATAACGTCGCATACGCATAGCATAAGATCGCTAGATCAATGAGCATCTAATGTAAATTAATATGATAGAAAGAGAGAAAGAGAGAAAGAAAGAGAGAAAGAGAGAGAGAGAGAAAAGAAATAGAAAATAGAAAATGAAAAAAAAGGATTAGCATAGAAGTAAGGTATGTGCAGTTTTATTAAATTTATATATTTTTTTAAATCTTTTTGTCACTTTGTCTCAACGTCTTTCCGTATTTCCATCTTTGTTTTTCTGTCTTACTTTTTTTTCATTATCATGCGACGCTAGCATGGTAGAAAAGATAAAAGACACTAAAGCAATCTTAAAAATTAGATTCCTTTATGATCGCGTTAGTATCTTGATTAGTAAATTGCAGATTATCGATATATGACTGATCTTATTTCTTTTCCAGATGGAAGATAGCTTAATTTATGGAAAACTTTGATTTCGTTCTCATCGACAATCAAACAATATGGAATACTACAAAATATCTTGTAATACTGTCTATATTAATGCTCTCTTTTACCTATGTATTCTTGTATTTACACCTTTATAACTACATACAAGTATACACAGGTAAAAGAGAGCATTAATATAGACAGTATTACAAGATATTTTGTAGTATTCCATATTGTTTGATTATCGATGAGAACGATATCAAAGTTTTCCATAAATTAAGCTATCTTCCATCTGGAAAAGAAATAAGATCAGTCATGTATCGATAATCCGCAATTTACTAATCAAGATACTTACGTGATCGTAAAGGAATCTAATTT
This sequence comes from Temnothorax nylanderi, assembly GCF_030848795.1. Taxonomy (NCBI): domain Eukaryota; kingdom Metazoa; phylum Arthropoda; class Insecta; order Hymenoptera; family Formicidae; genus Temnothorax; species Temnothorax nylanderi. The sequence continues at coordinate 54,844 of NW_027249957.1, forward strand.
TTAAGATTGCTTTAGTGTCTTTTATCTTTTCTACCATGCTAGCGTCGCATGATAATGAAAAAAAAAGTAAGACAGAAAAACAAAGATGGAAATACGGAAAGACGTTGAGACAAAGTGACAAAAAGATTTAAAAAAATATATAAATTTAATAAAACTGCACATACCTTACTTCTATGCTAATCCTTTTTTTTCATTTTCTATTTTCTATTTCTTTTCTCTCTCTCTCTCTTTCTCTCTTTCTTTCTCTCTTTCTCTCTTTCTATCATATTAATTTACATTAGATGCTCATTGATCTAGCGATCTTATGCTATGCGTATGCGACGTTATGCATTTTGTGTGATAACCTTAATAAAATTTACCGTGAAGTAATACGGTAATAAAATTCACTATAAAGTAAACATTACAAAAAATCGATTAATTATAATATTCATTTGTTCCAAACATAAATAGATCTATCAAGATTTGAAAACGGGCAAGCGGAAAAATTTATAAAACGATAAAAGTTTATTTAAAAGAAGACATAATTCGGAAAAGAGGAATATTAACTTGCTATTAGAAAAGTGAGTAAAAATAACCAACTTATTATTGGAATTTAAATAACTTATTTATACTTTTTATTTCTTGTTTTTATATCTTATTTTTTCTCTTTCTTATTTCCTCCTTTTCACATAATAACATTCTTTCTCCTTTTAATCTTTTCGACCTTTGCTTATGCGTTTTTTCCATCTCCTCCTCCTCCGTTTTCTCTAAAGCACATACGCACGCATGTACAACACGCTCTCTCTCTCTCTCTCTCTCTCTCTCTCTCTCTCTCTCTCTCTCTCTCTCTCTCT
>NW_027249958.1:0-55495 GCF_030848795.1 Temnothorax nylanderi
AAATTATATACCAATAACCACGTTGTACTCTCATAGTCCTTCCCATCACCACGATTTGTAATAACTATTGATTTATATATTATTTTATCTTTTATTATACCTCTGTTATATACAATTTAATAACAAAGATTTTTTTATAGAAAAGATACCGATATGTCTTCAGCAGTACTAGTAAAAGTACAAGATTGTAAGTAAATTCTTTAATATACAGCATAATTTATATAGGGTGTCAAAAAATTATTGAATTTTTTAAAATAAAATTCTCTGATTAATTTGGAGTCGTTTTTTCCTCGACAAAAATATTGAGATTGATTCTAATTTTCTCTAATTTTTTACACCGTATATTTTTATAACTAAACTTTTTTATCGCTTATAAATTAGAAATTATTGACTTAACTTGCTAAAAAAAGTTAGTTCAATAAATTGAACAAAGAACTTGTAATTAAAAGAACGTCCGATAATTTTGGGATTCTATATATGTTATAGGTTATATATTAATATATTGCAGGATACTTGGAAAATTAATATATTATAATAGCAAGATATTAAAATATTTCAGCGATCCGTATGCTTTCCATCTGTCCCGAAATGAATACGTGTATGAAATTCATGGATGAAAATATGCAATTATGTGAAAATTCAATAGATTTTCTCTACGATCAGCAAGACTTTCTAGTCGTTGGATGTCTAGGTGCGCAAGGTGTTGGTAAATCGACGATTATGTCACTGCTAACATCACGTTATTCGTACGTATTGTATTTGTTTGCAACATACATTAAACTTTTTTACTAACGAGGAGAAGGTTTTGGGGGACTTTGTTTACCCCCTCAAATGACCTCTCCTCGTAAAATTGATGTTACTTTAATAATTTTATTTTATCGTCAGGTCTAACATTTTTCAAGTTCAAGATTTATCACATTATGAAACTAGTACAAATTGTACCACTGGAATAGACCTTTTTGTAACTAAAAATAGAGTGATATATTTGGATACACAGCCAATTCTTTCTGGATTTGCGATCGACGCTGCATCCTTTGATCAGAAGAAAGGTGCACCTGATTTTGCGAACAGTGATTCTAATTTAGAATTACAATCGCTCCAGTTTGCAGCATTCTTATTTTCCGTATGCCACGTTATTATATTTGTACAAGATTGGTTCGTCGATCAAAATTTAGTAAGGTAATTATGTGAAGGAAAATATTTATTAATTTGGCTATAACATAATCACTTTTTATCGCGAACATTTACAATACATAATGAAATATCTGTTTCTCTTTGTAGATTTTTACAGACCGCAGAAATGTTAAAACCATCCTCAACAACTATCATAGATCAAGATTACGTAGAATATTATCCCCATGTTGTATTTTTGCATAACAAAGCGGAATTGCAAGATTTTATGCCCGCTGTTATCGACGAAACGAAGGTACTCCGACACATGGCGTACACGAGTTATCGACTTCAAATATAGCTTATTCTTTGAAATACAGCAAATCTCCCCATATTCTTAGACTCTAGGCCGGAACATAATACAAAGGTACAGGCAATAGGAACAGGGAATAGCAACGGAATGCATCGATACACAGCTTCCGATAGGTTGAAAATCTACATTCCGTTTGTATTCCCTATTTCTATTGCCTGTACCTTTGTATCGTGTTCTGGCCCTCTCTCCATCTTTATTCTTTTCATCATCTGAATTAAAAGTATTTAAATTTCTATAAATTTAATTTCCTTTTACACACCGCTCCCTTTAGCATTTGATTTCAATTATATTATCGTCTGTCTTTTAGTTGTTTTCTTAAATTGAATGCGCGTATAGTATTCTTATTTTATGTGGCAAACTACTGAAACGAATTGATGAATTGATCGAAGAAGAAATTGTGAATCAGAAAATTATAATCAAATTTCAAAAATATATTAAAAATATAGAGGCTTGATTGTATTTAAGTGCTATTTTGAAAATTATCATGTTTTTAAGTTTTTTTTTCCAGGATTTTTATAACAAGGTGTTTCTAGTTCTCGACTACAAACTCATAGCGGTATAGATATGAGTCATTGTTCGACAGAAAGTAGCTTAAATTTATTTTTGATACCTTCGAGGGCTAAAGAAGGTAAAAGATTGTTTTAGATCATTTATAAAAGATTGCACATTGATATTTAATATATTTAATTGCATTCTTATCGTAGAAGACAAAACTTTTTGTGAAAACGAAGAATCTCTTATAGACAAACTACGAACAAAGATACATGGAGTTGCTAGGAATTCAATTACACCTTTTGTATTAACAGAAAAAAATTGGTATAAATCAGATAATATTCGTTGATAATATTACAACAATAAGACTTTTATATTTGTTACTAATCAGAGACTAAATTATTTCATCTATTCCTCGTTTTATTTATATTCTAATGATTTGATTACCAAATCGATAAAATGTCAATGAAAACTGAAGAGAAAGTAAAAAATAGATGAGCTAATTTTATTTCGATAAGAGATAAATATGAAAAGTTATCTACAATATTATATGTCCCTAAAATAATACAGGTGTTATTGATAGGTATCATTATGTTTCAAAAGTTATAGAAGTAATAAAGAAAAGCCATCTATCTTCTGAATATGGAAGACTAATGCCTTAAATGTAAAAGCCTACATGGAAGGATGTGAAAAAGAAACAAAGGTATAATTAATCCACTTAATCATATGATACATTGCTTTTATAAATTATAATATTAAATTAAGGAGTGTAAGAGTGTTTAATATACAACTTTGTGAGGTACATAATTAAATGATTAAAGACAGCTTCTAAGAATAATAGAATTTGTGTATTTGTGTGTGTGTGTGTGTGTGTGTGTGTGTGTGTGTGTGTGTATTTAATATTTTTCACTTCATCGCTATTCTCTCTCTCTCCCTCTCCCTCCTCTCTTTCTCTCTCTCTGTTTTATTCTAAATATTTCATTTCAAGTAAAAAAAAACATGTCTGCACAAAAGGTTCACCGATAGAATTTCTTTATGAATAATCTTCTTGCTCACTGTCACCTTGCTGCATAGATGCCATTTGTGTAACAGCTTGTAATTGTTGCCACTGTTGCTGTTCCGCAACTGCTTGTTCCTCTCTTGCTTTAGCAAATAACTCCTGCTGTTGCCGTAATAATTCTTCCTCTGGAATTCCCAAATTTTCTAATCTGGTACTTTGACGTCTTCTTTTAGCCGCTACAGCTTTGCAGTCTCGTAATACAGCTTCTGCCTCTGCATTGTAATCACCGAAGCCCAATTTATCGAGCGCTTGTAGAACATGTTCCGCATTTAGTTTTCTTTTGTTGTTGATTGCAAATTTCATTTGCCTCGGAGGACAACAGGTGAATGAATTCCGTGCAGCAGTTCAAGATAAGCTCTCTAGATTCGTTTGCAACTCGCACATGAGGCAAGATCTCCTTGATTATTTTGTTAATTGACGCACGAGGAAGCGTAAGCTCGTCGTCGTCGGTCGGTGACATCGCAGCTGAGGCCATTTGACTCCTAGAATATTAAAAACTAGAATTAAAAACTACTATATATTCAGAAAGTTCAGAATAATCTGAATTGGATAATTATGACGTTCCAAAGATGCGTATACAGAACGAGTTTTATTTGCGCGTGCCAAAAAATCACCGCCACGTATCTCAGGAAATATTGGTTTATTGCAAAAAATGTTTTGGAATCATCCTGTATATATAAAGATGTATAAATTATGACAAATATATATGTATGTTATATTGATTTTTATTATCGATAAGAATAAATCTGACATTTTAACTTTTGTTAATTGTAACAATTATTTAATTTATGGAATTAGACAGTAGATGTATACATATTCCCAACAATTTGCAACATTTTTCCATTACTATTTTATTAAATAATATGTAGCATTCTTGAAATAATAAGGTGGTAATCATCATTTTATTATAGGAAGTGGTGAGATTTTTACGCACTTGCGATTATCAGATAAGAGTTATCTAGATATGTGTTTTGCTAAAGATAAACTGAAATAAAGCACAGTATTATTGGACGAAACGGACATCTTGTCACTCTACAAGTTACAACAAAACTATAAAGTAGTAACGAAAAATATTATGTATCTACATTATTTAGATAATGGTCATATAAGATGAAATGTTTATACCGTGCAAATGGATTTATATATGTGATCTAGTTGCGTTGCTTTTATATTTTGATACGATATGCGCAACAAACGTAAAAAATGTAGCAAAACTTGCCGGCGTTGTGGAAAATATTACGGTGTACGTTTTAGAAGACGAAAGTTATTTAATAAACGATAACATATTGAGATCATTGGAATTGAATGTATCTTGGACGCCACCAAATGGAGGAAACAACCCTCTTCGTACAGGTGCGCTAATTAATACTTGGCAATAATAATTGTCTATAAAGATTATATAACAAAAATTTCAATGTGTATTACAGCATCATGATTACGAGTATCTTAAATGAAACCGGTATAAATAAAACAGAATGTACGGAAAGTTCCGCGCTCTATACCGTGCAAAATAAAGGTCCATTTAGCATATCAATACCACAAAATAAATTATCGAACGACATGCCGGAGGTACAAATACATCCAAATTGTACGTACAAGATACATGTATATGCCAACCCAAGAGCTAAACCTACAGTCAAGTTACCAGAGGTAAAATTATGAATTAACATTATGAGACAACATTAAACTCAAAATATCAAATTTTCAAGATATGTTTTTTATTACATAGGTCATTTATAAAGTTCCGGAATGTATCGGACCGAAATGTAGTTGCGCGGATGCAAAATCTATCTTGCCTATCCCAAAAGTGGAAGCGATCCGAGCGAAAAAAAATTTTGTTATCAACTGGAACGTTACCTCGACGAGTTCTCATATTCGCTCTTATGTAATTAGGTGGGACTCTTTTATTTCATTCTATTAATTTAATTTTCCTACTATTCTACTATATACTTGGATTATGGCGCAACGTATAATTTTCTAGTATCGGCATACCATTGTTGATATCAAAAGCAGGGCATTCGGTATATAATATCACGAAGATAAGTAACGTGACTTCTACGACAAATACCTTTAGTTGGAATATGATGATTGACGGTCAGTATATAAAAGTAAACAATGGATACAAAATATTGATAGCAGCAATGGATTCGCGAGGTTGCTTAGGAACTCGAGGTGGTTTTACTATTAATGCGAGCAAAACTAAAATATTGAACGGGAGTATTATGGTATATATCGTAAAAAAATACATATCGATAATTAATATGTATAATATAAAATTCATATAGTTTAATTATGTCGCAGTGGTTATTACACGCCGGTGTTGCTATTTGTGTCGTATTAGGCTTTATCAGCATTGCGTCGATATATAATAAAAATGGATATCAACTTGTCGCGCCAACTAGACGGTAAGATTTAAAATTTCCCAACTATTTTTTTCAACTTTTACGTATGTGTAGTAATTATTACATATACATATATTATAGCAAATATTAAGGTTTTATTTTTTTGCAACAGGAAACAAACAGTGTCCGGTCTTTCCGCTTGTAAGCTGGCTCAATGGCCAGATCTAGTTTTCCAAAGACGCAATATTGATATATACGTCGCGAGGTCTGAGGTAAACTGGAAAAGGATTGAATAATTAGAAAAAAAACCTTTTAATCGTAGCATTCACGAAACTTGTTGTAGGAGACGTATTATAAGGCGCGGAAAGATATATTTGAAGTGCCATATAAATATATAAATGTTAAACGTGAATTAGGAAAAGGACAATTTGGTAAAGTATATCTAGGTAGTATAAATAATAATGAAAACACGTTAATAGCCGTTAAAATGTTACAATGTTCCGACGCGTGCAACGAACCTGAAGCCAGGCATCAATTATTGGAAGAAATCAAAATAATGAAAGCAGCTGGTCCTCATACACATTTAGTGGGCCTTATAGGTTGCTGCACTTTACCAAAAATCCTATACGTATACTTTTAGAGTATATGGAAGGTGGAGATTTGCTCGCGTATCTACATTATAGAAGAAAAATCAAATTGGACGATATATCTTTGTGCAGTTTTGAAAAAGGCAGTATCGCGAGATGTGCGAATATTATTGAAGGAAATAAACACGACAATGAAAATCTATACGATATAATCGAGAAGCAACAATTTATAAAATTCGCGCTTGATATCGCAAGAGGAATGGAACATTTGGAAGTTAAGGGAATTATACATAGAGATTTGGCAGCGAGAAACATCCTCCTCACTTCAGATCTAACGTTAAAGGTAGATAGATAGATGTGTATATTACGATTAAAAAATCGCTTATAGAATTACATGGATTTATTATGGATTTAGATTTCTGACTTTGGCCTGTCACGAAATGGAATATACGTGATAAATAATATGGCTGGCAAAATTCGTCAACTCCCAATACGTTGGATGTCACCGGAAGCTGTACGCGATCATGCTTTCTCTTCTAAAAGTGACGTTTGGTCATTTGGGATTGTACTTTGGGAAATTGGGACTTTAGGTTCTTTTCCATATGCTAGTATACAGGATAACGAATTGTTGCGTTATTTAACTCGAGACAAATGTCACTTAGCATGTCCTAATACGATTTCTCAGGATATATATAAAATTATGTGTTCTTGTTGGAATACAGCTCCGCGAGATAGACCTAGTTTTGCACAACTTGTTTTAGACTTGAAGACACTAAAAAAACATTTACATTCTCCGCACGAAGCAAGTAATCCTTGTTACGCATTGCTATCACACTAGTACATCTTGGGATCAATGATTATATCTATACATATATATGTTGTAAAAAAAAACTTGAAAAAATATGTGTATAATTTTAATAATATTGTACGTTCCGTTGGCTACTACATACTCAATCTAGGAAAATATATGCCGTTAAATCTCAACTTTTATTCCATGGAATATAAAAACTATGATATTAAAGAGATGAGATATTTTATTAAAAACAGTTTAGTTTTGATAAGATACAGCATACACCGTAACAGCTGAGAGTAAGATCGGCAATAAATACTCGATAAATTCCAACAAGGTTACAGAATGACAGGGTTAGTTTAATCATATTGATAAACTATTTGTAAAAGAATCTTAAAAGAAGATGAGTTTTTTTGGATACATAACGGTAAAGAATGTAAAGAAAAAATCATAAAATTTATGTCATTTTGAAAAAAACAACATTAACCTTTTATAAATATTAACATATATTTTTGTTCAATATTTACCATGTTAAATGTAAACAAACGGTAATCCTATACTACAATTTAGAAAAAATATTTCGTTATATATTAAGATAAAAAAGGTTTTATTTATATATCTTTTAACTCACTTGTTATATTACTCCGTTACGGTTATTAAGGTACTGCAACCTAACCTAAATGCGATCAACCATGAAGTATAGAGATAAGGAGTACAAATACAAATTCACGGTATAACCACGGTATATTGAGTATGAGTATGGCTGAGTTTCTAATTTCATTGGGCGCGTTCAGCAGAACAAACCGCTCAGAAGCAATCGAACGTGATTGGTTCTTACTTTTAGATCCAACAAATCAACGTAGCGTGTTGATAAGACGACACTCAACAGTTGTGTCTGCTGAACGCGGCCAATGACTACGTTTTGGATTCTGGCACACAGGACGCGGAAGCGCTTGCCGCGCGGTAAGAAGCGACGCGGTAGCCAATAAACTTTTGGTTCTTACGGAAAAGCAACACGTTGATTAGTTACCGCGTCGCTTCTTGCCGCGCGGCAAGCGTTTCAGCGTCCTGTGTGCAGAAGCCATTTATCCCAATCGAGTATTGTGCTGTCTGTAACCTCAGTAGGGGAAGATACTCGATACCCGATTATCTATTACCTGTATCCTTTATATAAAAGAAATCTAGTTATGACAAATAGATATCACCTCTTCTTTCTAGTAAGAATTAAATCATGACGAATTATTATTTCACCATGAATCTTAAGAATCTAGAGAATCTTAAATAATTTAAAAACAAAACCAGAGAGCTTGAGTCGCCAGTGAATAATTAAGAATTAATAGAGAATCTCTATTAATTAAATAATTTAATCTGTACAGTATCATGATTTCATAAATTAAACTAAATAATTCTAACTCTTTATTCTCAATTCTCATTTCTCAATTCTCAATTCTCAATTCTCAATTTTAATTATAAATATTCATTATTTATTTTAAAACTATCAGTATCCGTTATTCAAACCCGATTTTCTATTCCCTCTATCCTTTATATAAAAGAAATCTAGTTACGACAAATAGATATCACCTCTTCTTTCTAGTAAGAACTAAATCATGACGAATTATTATTTCACCATGAATCTTAAGAATCTAGCGAATCTTAAATAATTTAAAAACAATACCAGAGAGATTGAGTCGCCAGTGAATAATTAAGAATTAATAGAGAATCTCTATTAATTAAATAATTTAATCTGTACAGGATGTAATAAATATGCCAGAAGTCCAGCCGGGAAGGGCAGGATTAAATAAAGATGCCCGAAGTCCCGGCCGGGAAGGACAGGATTAAATAAATGTCTACACTATAGTGCAGACATTAAAACGAAACCCTTACTACGTTTACGCGAGCGTTACTTCTGTAGTTACTTACGATAATTCCTTCGCGTAAACGGGATTTTCCTTCGCGTAAACGGGATTTTGTAGTAACATACGATAATTTAACGGGTGAATTATCATAAGTTACTACAGAAGTAACGATCGCGTAAACGTAGTACCTGGCGTCCCTCGAATCGGATCACGCGGGAGTATTAACGGCGATCGGCCGCGAGGCCTCACGCCACTCTGACACGCTTGGCTCTAGAACACCGTGACCGCCGGGGCACGAAGCCCTCGGGGCACGCGCTCCTCCTAACCGAGTAGGGCTGCGGTCCACTTGACGCTACAAATGGTTCGAAGCGTTCGATTGACCAATCAGAACAGAGAATCTTACTAAGGGCCAATTTCACCAACCACGGTTAGCTTAACCGACGGTTAAAGTTAGCAGGATTGACCAATAGAAATGAATCCACCCTGCTTTCTATTGGTCAATCCTGCTAACTTTAACCGTCGGTTAAGCTAACCGTGGTTGGTGAAATTGGCCCTAATTGACCAATCAAGGAATATTTCGAAGCATTTGTAGCGTCAAGTGGATTGCAACCTAAGTAAGGAAACGATGAAAGTAGTGGTATTTCACCGGCGATGTTGCCGGTCTCCCACTTATGCTACACCTACTCATGTCTCCTTACAGTGGCCAGACTAGAGTCAATCTCAACAGGGTCTTCTTTCCCCGCTAATTTTTCTAAGCCCTTGAAGCATACCCGCTGTTGGCCAGCCTTTAATTAATTTTTATTAGAATAGAGTTGTTTTCGAAATAATAAAAATTATATCGACACTTAATCCAAATGATTCTGGAGCGATTGGATTTAAAAAAATATTTTTTAGACACGTTAATTATAGGGGAGACCGGGGCTAAAAGGTCAACGGGGTTGAAGCGTCAAATCAAATATCTCGGAACCTGTATATTGTGTGAACTCGCTATTAACATTGTAAACGCTGCTTATGGTACCCATGTGACCAACGGAGTTTCGGCAGGTTACCTGCCGTATTATGATTTTTACGAGGGCAAACGTGTTTTCGGAAGGTGAAAGTTACATTTTCTGCACGTGGAAATTTTGTAATATCTGCAATAATATTTGCTCTCCAAATCTCGAGGTACGTGATTATAAAGAGTAATGCATGCTGAACACGAATCCAGTGTAGTTTTTTCATTATCGTTGATGTCTAATATTTCGTGGGCGATCAGACCTGAATTCGCATAAAAATTTTAAATAAATTTTTATATTTTTCTCTTAAAAAACAATTATTAAAATGTATCCTATCATTTTTCAGGATTAGATGTACGTATATGTATTGAAAATGCAGTGTGACGTTTAAACCCCGGCATTTTTGAGATTTCAATTTTTCCACCGTTGTCGTTTTTGCTCTATACCGGTTAAACAAAGCGACGTAGACAAAAATTTCCTATATAAATTTTGTAGCTAAAGGTTCACTCTTTACAGTGGTATACCACATTTAACTAAAATTATTTATTTTGTTGTTAAAAATCGGCACCGAAAAAAAACTGACCTTCTAGCCCCGGTCTCCCCTACGCTTAATTGATTTTAATTAATTGTGATTATTGTATGGTTTTTCAAACTCTGAAAAGTTTTTTCCAATCATCTCCAAATGATTTCTAAACGATTGGATAAAATAATTTTCAATAATTTTAAATTTGTTTGCCAACTATACGTCGGTAGCCTTTACACGAAGTGGACGAAGAAGAAAAAAAATGACAGAGATTGTAGAGCGGTAGGTCAACTTGGTAAATCGACTTGGTAGCGTACGACAAAATATATCAAAGGGTTTCTCGAGGGCTTCAAAAATTCCAAAATTACCAAAGCTACCGGGGGCGGCTTCTATATTTCCAAAATCGCTTCAAATAATACCGGGTGGCTTGTAAATACTTGGAATTAATTCAAAATACTTGTAATTAATTCTAACTTGTATAGCGTGGCTATTAAATACTTGGAATTAACTCTAACATGTACCAGGTGGCTTCTAAATTATCAAAATCGTTTTTAATAATCCCGGGTGGTTTGTAAATACATGGAATTAATTTAAACTTGTACTGGCTTCTAAATAATTGGAATTAATTCTAAATCGTTTTTAATGATACCGGGTGGCTTCCAAATTACCAAAACCACTTGAAATAATACCGGGTGGCTTTTAAATATTTGGAATTAATTCCAACATGTATTGCGTGTGGCTTTTAAATTATCAACGTCGTTTTTAACGATACCAGGTGGCTTCTAAATTACCAAAATTGCTACAAATAATACCGGGTGGCTTTTAAATACTTGAAATAGTTGTAACATATACTGGGTGGCTTTTAAATTACCAAAATCGTTTCAAATAATATTGGGTGGTTTCTAAATACTTGGAATTATTCATAACATGTACCGGGTGTCTTGTAAATTACCGAAATCGCTATTAACGATACCGGGTAACTTTTATAAAATTACCAAAATTATATCCAAGTGCTACCGGTACTGGGTGGCTTTTAAATTTCGACAGTTCGATCCCAGGTAACCTCTTGGGAATCACGGGGAAATAACCCTAGAACCGAGTTCGCACCGCCCCAAGTAACTCGGTGATGGTGCAGCCGTCTGCTAAAATCAACCCCGCGGCCTATCTGCGAGCCCTCTCACCGAGGATCAAGGCGGCGATCCGCCAAGAGCTAAGGATGCGACGAGCCGAGGGCCCACTGAGACCGACGCCGATCCCGGGGATCCAGACCCTAAGAGCAAAAAGTCGACTTTAAGTCGACTTGAAGTCGACTTCTACCGAAACTGACTTGGCAGAGAAGTCGACATTTTTAAGGACGAAAGTCGACTTGAAGTCGACTTGAAGTCGGCGAATGTCGCAAAAACCACCGACTTAAAGTCGACTTCCCGTCATGATGAAAAGTCGACTTCCCGCCAACTTTTAAAGTCGATAAAATAAATCGCTGCGTACGTCTAGAGGTCGATTGTGTATCTTGAAACGAGGTAAAAATGACAAAAGTTAACAGATTTTACTAGATTTTGATAAATAAAATCAAAGATACGCTAATAAATTTTCTCACTTTTGTAATTTTTACCTCATTATTTCAAGATACGCAATCGACCCTTTGCTGGAGGGCTAAAACTGATGCATTTCGATTTTTTTTCATATATAGAATAATTTAATTATCTAAAAAACTGTATAATTACAATCCTAATGTTTTAGTCTTAATTACAAAGACGGCCATATCTGTGCCATTTCTGCGTGCGCGGATTCCGGCAGCCACTTCTGGTAAGCTGACAACAGAACTAAAATTAAAACATTCTAGCGTTAATCGCGAAACAATATGCAAAATTAGCTATATAAATATATATAATATATATATTATTATCATAATGTTGTAAATATATAATAATATATTGTTATATATATATATATATACACAATATTATAAATATATAATATCCACAGACTTTTATACTAGACCACTAACATCTATGGAAGCACTGCCGAAAAGCTGATGCGAATGCGAGATGCAAGTGGTACTGAAGGGTGCGGCCATATTGAATTAAGTCATTATCGGGTGTTCAGTTGCTCATGATGTGCGTTTATCTGCATTCGTTATTACAGTACATAACGAAGCAGGCGAATGTTTTTGTGTTAAATATTGGTACATGTTATCAATAAGTTGTAAGTCATGCCTTCGACGTGTAGCGTGTACTTGGATGCCGAAATCGAACCACTACTCCTGTAGTATTAAACCCTTTCTTTTGGACATTCTGTATATGCTAGACTATTGTATAGAAATCTTGTATAAAACCACTTGTATAGAATCTGTAGTATAGCATATCTTGACTAAAATCAACATGGCGGCAAGCATCACGGCCGAGATGCCTGTCAGCGGTCTAGTATTGTATAGAAGTCTATGATAATATCTAAATATTATTTTATAAATTAAAATCTCACATTTTTTTATCCGAACCCCAGATTTCTAGCAGTTTGTATTTGGACACGACTCCCTGCGACTGCAGCGTTTGTACTATTGCTTGAGTGCGTGGTATCAACCTGAAAAAATCATATTGAATTGATGTAATCTATTCGATGAATCAACGTGAAATCGAAAGGAGATAGAATAACGATTTACCTGGCCCATGACTTGATGATGCTCCCAGGTGTCGCGTCAGCAGCGACGGGACAAATTGTTTCAGCTTAGGGCACACTTGACCCTTCAAGAAGAAATACACGAACCACTTGACACCGTCCACGGATGATCTATACCCATCGATGGTAGTGCCCATCCGGCCTTTCCAGACCGGAATGTACCAGACACGCGGCAAATAATCTTCTCAATTCCTTGATTATATCTATAAATAAGAATAATATCCGATCATAATGAAGATTAATATCTTTATAAATATGTAGGAAAAACATTATAAAGCAAGAATTGTGATAAAAATACCTTGGCGGTGGATCAACCAATGGTTCACTAAGATGGCATAGCATGGGAGCGAATTTCGGCAATCATTCGGGTTCTATCGCCTTGACACCTCTCATGTACATCTTATTCGTTTCGTACACCTCTTGATAAACCACTTATTCCGGACTGATTTTCCGTAGAACGCACGAAGAATGCATGAACACAGGTTCCTCCATTTCTGGTGTTCTGAAAGATGGTTCAGAATGGAGAGCTGTCGCATTCAATAGGTCTTAATTATCGATGATAATAAATAACACACCATACCTAACCTGTAAGCATGTTTCCACTTGGCCTTAGCCTGATCCTCTTTTACCTCGTCGGGCGAAACCTTTCTCGCGACTTGATCCGCCATACCTGCAAGAACTATCTGGCGCAGCAATTTCGCTTCCATGTCGGTTGGTAACGGCATTCTGTAACAATTCCTCGCACTCGCGTAAGCTCTGCTCCTCCAGCCTCCTCGAGATTCGCCGCCATATTGATGATGCATGACGCGCCGCTTGACTTGACTGTTTTCCGTCTTTTTATAAGTCGACTGTTTAGAAGTCGACTTTTAGTCGACTTTCCGTCATTTTTAGAAGTCGACTAGAAGTCGACTTATAAAAGTCGACTTGCCGTCGACTTTCCGTCAACTGTGCTCTTAGGGGACGATCGGCGACTCGTCACCGATGCGTTCGCCGAGCGAACGCCCGAACGCCGGAGGAGCGCAGGGAGGCGGCGACAAGGAAAAACCGGCAGCGGCAACGGCGGAGGCGCTGACGATCCCGACGAGCACGGGCAAGAAGGAGTGAGCGCCATAGGAACAAATACGTGAGCGCCCACATACACACACACACACACACACACACACTGTGAATAAAAGAAACACATACACCCACACATACCCCATAGGTTATAGTCGCGTAGATTTAAGTTTGGTTATACGGTAGATATTAGAGTAAGCGCATTATAGATATTCGCCCGTATATATACATATATAAGACATTGGCGAGCATAAAGGCTCGAGCGCAATGACGCTGCGGGGTCAAGGCGTATTGCGGCAACGAGCCGACAACAACGCACATGGACGTACGAGAACGCGAACGCGGAAAGTTATTTAAGAATATTTTGTTTGGCTACAGCCACCGCGTAAAGCGCGTAAAGTAATAAAGGTTTGTTTGTTTTCATTACCCCAATAAGAGGGATTTCTGATTTCTGATTTGTGACTCGATTCTTATGTTTTGATGCGGCGCGACATTGAGATGGAACCGGCGAGCATGACCGACAGGCTCAGAATAAAATTAACGGAATAAGCGTGCGTATCGCGAATAACGAACGCGAACCGGAGGGACGATCGCGAAATCGATCTGGGATTATGTCGAGAAGGTGAAAGTGAGTCACCCAGCCGAGTTTCGAGTCGATCCGACCGGCGGAAGCCGAATCCGCGAACCGGAAGTCCGATCGCGGAGCCGCTCTAGGAACGCGTCAGGGAGGTGAAAGTGAGTCGCCCAGCCGAGTTTCGAGTCGATCCGACCGGCGGAAGCCGGAATCGCGAACCGGAAGGTCCGATCGCGAAGGCCGCTCTAGGAACGCGTCAGGGAGGTGAAAGTGAGTCACCCAGCCGAGTTTCGAGTCGATCCGACCGGCGGAACCCGAATTCGCAAACCGGAGGACCGATCGCGAAGCCGCTCTAGGAACGCGTCAGGGAGGTGAAAGAGAGTCACCTAGCCGAGTATCGAGTCAATCCGACCGGCGGAACCCGAATTCGCGAACCGGAAGTCCGATCGCGAAGCCGCGCTAGGAACGCGTCAGGATGGTGAAAGTGAGTCACCCAGCCGAGTTTCGAGTCGATCCGACCGGACGGAACCCGAATTCGCGAACCGGAGGGCCGATCGCGAAGCCGCGCTAGGAACGCGTCAGGGAGGTGAAAGTGAGTCACCCAGCCGAGTTTCGAGTCGATCCGACCGGCGGAAGCGGAATCCGCGAACCGGAAGTCCAATCGCGAGGCCGCTCTAGGAACGCGTCAGGGAGGTGAAAGTGAGTCACCCAGCCGAGTTTCGAGACGATCCGACCGACGGAACCCGAATTCGCGAACCGGAGGGCCGATCGCAAAGCCGCGCTAGGAACGCGTCAGGGAGGTGAAAGTGAGACACCCAGCCGAGTTTCGGGTCGATCCGACCGGCGGAACCCGAATCCGCGAACCGGAAGTCCGATCGCGAAGCCGCGCTAGGAACGCGTCAGGGAGGTGAAAGTGAGTCACCCAGCCGAGTATCGAGTCGATCCGACCGGCGGAACCCGAAACCGCGAGCCGTAAGTCCGATCGCGAAGCCGCGCTAGGAACGCGTCAGGATGGTCAAAGTGAGTCACCCAGCCGAGTATCGAGTCGATCCGACCGGCGGAACCCGAATTCGCGAACCGGAGGGCCGATCTCGAAGCCGCGCTAGGAACGCGTCAGGATGGTCAAAGTGAGTCACCCAGCCGAGTTTCGAGTCGATCCGACCGGCGGAAGCGGAATCCGCGAACCGGAAGTCCGATCGCGCAGCCGCGCTAGGAACGCGTCAGGATGGTGAAAGTGAGTCACCCAGCCGAGTTTCGAGTCGATCCGACCGGCGGAACCCGAATTCGCAAACCGGAGGACCGATCGCGAAGCCGCTCTAGGAACGCGTCAGGGAGGTGAAAGAGAGTCACCTAGCCGAGTATCGAGTCAATCCGACCGGCGGAACCCGAATTCGCGAACCGGAAGTCCGATCGCGAAGCCGCTCTAGGAACGCGTCAGGGAGGTGAAAGTGAGTATCCCAGCCGAGTTTCGAGTCGATCCGACCGGCGGAAGCGGAATAAGCGAACCGAAAGTCCGATCGCGAGGCCGCTCTAGGAACGCGTCAGGTTGGTGAAAGTGAGTCACCCAGCCGAGTTTCGAGTCGATCCGACCGGCGGAACCCGAATTCGCGAACCGGAGGACCGATCGCGAAGCCGCTCTAGGAACGCGTCAGGGAGGTGAAAGAGAGTCACCTAGCCGAGTATCGAGTCAATCCGACCGGCGGAACCCGAATTCGCGAACCGGAGTCCGATCGCGAAGCCGCTCTAGGAACGCGTCAGGGTGGTGAAAGTGAGTCACCCAGCCGAGTTTCGAGTCGATCCGACCGGCGGAACCCGAATTCGCGAACCGTAGGACCGATCGCGAAGCCGCGCTAGGAACGCGTCAGGGAGGTGAAAGTGAGTCACCCAGCCGAGTTTCGAGTCGATCCGACCGGCGGAACCCGAATTCGCGAACCGTAGGGCCGATCGCGAAGCCGCGCTAGGAACGCGTCAGGGAGGTGAAAGTGAGTCACCCAGCCGAGTTTCGAGTCGATCCGACCGGCGGAACCCGAATCCGCGAACCGGAAGTCCGATCGCGAAGCCGCGCTAGGAACGCGTCAGGATGGTGCAAAGTGAGTCACCCAGCCGAGTATCGAGTCGATCCGACCGGCGGAACCCGAAACCGCGAGCCGTAAGTCCGATCGCGAAGCCGCGCTAGGAACGCGTCAGGATGGTCAAAGTGAGTCACCCAGCCGAGTTTCGAGTCGATCCGACCGGCAAAACCCGAATTCGCGAACCGGAAGTCCGATCGCGAAGCCGCGCTAGGAACGCGTCAGGATGGTCAAAGTGAGTCACCCAGCCGAGTTTCGAGACGATCCGACCGACGGAACCCGAATTCGCGAACCGGAGGGCCGATTGCAAAGCCGCGCTAGGAACGCGTCAGGGAGGTGAAAGTGAGACACCCAGCCGAGTTTCGGGTCGATCCGACCGGCGGAACCCGAATTCGCGAACCGGAGGGCCGATCTCGAAGCCGCGCTAGGAACGCGTCAGGGAGGTCAAAGTGAGTCACCCAGCCGAGTTTCGAGTCGATCCGACCGGCGGAACCCGAATTCGCGAACCGTAGGGCCGATCGCGAAGCCGCGCTAGGAACGCGTCAGGGAGGTGAAAGTGAGTCACCCAGCCGAGTTTCGAGTCGATCCGACCGGCGGAACCCGAATTCGCGAACCGTAGGGCCGATCGCGAAGCCGCGCTAGGAACGCGTCAGGGAGGTGAAAGTGAGTCACCCAGCCGAGTTTCGAGTCGATCCGACCGGCGGAACCCGAATCCGCGAACCGGAAGTCCGATCGCGAAGCCGCGCTAGGAACGCGTCAGGATGGTGAAAGGAAGTCACCCAGCCGAGTATCGAGTCGATCCGACCGGCGGAACCCGAATCCGCAAGCCGTAAGTCCGATCGCGAAGCCGCGCTAGGAACGCGTCAGGATGGTCAAAGTGAGTCACCCAGCCGAGTATCGAGACGATCCGACCGGCGGAACCCGAATTCGCGAACCGGAGGGCCGATCTCGAAGCCGCGCTAGGAACGCGTCAGGGAGGTGAAAGTGAGTCACCCAGCCGAGTTTCGAGTCGATCCGACCGGCGGAACCCGAATTCGCGAACCGGAGGGCCGATCGCGAAGCCGCGCTAGGAACGCGTCAGGGAGGTGAAAGTGAGACACCCAGCCGAGTTTCGGGTCGATCCGACCGGCGGAACCCGAATTCGCGAACCGGAGGGCCGATCTCGAAGCCGCGCTAGGAACGCGTCAGGGAGGTCAAAGTGAGTCACCCAGCCGAGTTTCGAGTCGATCCGACCGGCGGAACCCGAATTCGCGAACCGTAGGGCCGATCGCGAAGCCGCGCTAGGAACGCGTCAGGGAGGTGAAAGTGAGTCACCCAGCCGAGTTTCGAGTCGATCCGACCGGCGGAACCCGAATTCGCGAACCGTAGGGCCGATCGCGAAGCCGCGCTAGGAACGCGTCAGGGAGGTGAAAGTGAGTCACCCAGCCGAGTTTCGAGTCGATCCGACCGGCGGAACCCGAATCCGCGAACCGGAAGTCCGATCGCGAAGCCGCGCTAGGAACGCGTCAGGATGGTGAAAGTGAGTCACCCAGCCGAGTATCGAGTCGATCCGACCGGCGGAACCCGAAACCGCGAAGCCGTAAGTCCGATCGCGAAGCCGCGCTAGGAACGCGTCAGGATGGTCAAAGTGAGTCACCCAGCCGAGTATCGAGACGATCCGACCGGCGGAACCCGAATTCGCGAACCGGAGGGCCGATCTCGAAGCCGCGCTAGGAACGCGTCAGGGAGGTGAAAGTGAGTCACCCAGCCGAGTTTCGAGTCGATCCGACCGGCGGAACCCGAATTCGCGAACCGGAGGGCCGATCGCGAAGCCGCGCTAGGAACGCGTCAGGGAGGTGAAAGTGAGTACACCCAGCCGAGTTTCGAGTCGATCCGACCGGCGGAACCCGAATTCGCGAACCGGAGGGCCGATCTCGAAGCCGCGCTAGGAACGCGTCAGGGAGGTGAAAGTGAGTCACCCAGCCGAGTTTCGAGTCGATCCGACCGGCGGAACCCGAATTCGCGAACCGTAGGGCCGATCGCGAAGCCGCGCTAGGAACGCGTCAGGGAGGTGAAAGTGAGTCACCCAGCCGAGTTTCGAGTCGATCCGACCGGCGGAACCCGAATCCGCGAACCGGAGGCCGATCGCGAAGCCGCGCTAGGAACGCGTCAGGGATGGTGAAAGTGAAGTCACCCAGCCGAGTTTCGAGTCGATCCGACCGGCGGAACCCGAATCCGCGAACCGGAGGGCCGATCGCAAAGCCGCGCTAGGAACGCGTCAGGGAGGTGAAAGTGAGTACACCCAGCCGAGTTTCGAGTACGATCCGACCGACGGAACCCGAATTCGCGAACCGGAGGGCCGATCGCGAAGCCGCGCTAGGAACGCGTCAGGGAGGTGAAAGTGAGTCACCCAGCCGAGTTTCGAGTCGATCCGACCGGCGGAACCCGAATCCGCGAACCGGAAGTCCGATCGCGAAGCCGCGCTAGGAACGCGTCAGGGAGGTGAAAGTGAGTCACCCAGCCGAGTTTCGAGTCGATCCGACCGGCGGAACCCGAATTCGCGAACCGGAGGGCCGATCGCGAAGCCGCGCTAGGAACGCGTCAGGGATGGTCAAAGTGAGTCACCCAGCCGAGTTTCGAGTCGATCCGACCGGCGGAACCCGAATTCGCGAACCGGAGGGCCGATCGCGAAGCCGCGCTAGGAACGCGTCAGGATGGTGAAAGTGAGTCACCCAGCCGAGTTTCGAGTCGATCCGACCGGCGGAACCCGAATCCGCGAACCGGAAGTCCGATCGCGAAGCCGCGCTAGGAACGCGTCAGGATGGTGAAAGTGAGTCACCCAGCCGAGTTTCGAGTCGATCCGACCGGCGGAACCCGAATTCGCGAACCGGAGGCCGATCGCGAAGCCGCGCTAGGAACGCGTCAGGGATGGTGAAAGTGAGTCACCCAGCCGAGTTATCGAGTCGATCCGACCGGCGGAACCCGAATTCGCGAACCGGAAGGCCGATCGCGAAGCCGCGCTAGGAACGCGTCAGGGAGGTGAAAGTGAGTCACCCAGCCGAGTTTCGAGTCGATCCGACCGGCGGAACCCGAATTCGCGAAACCGGAAGGTCCGATCGCGAAGCCGCTCTAGGAACGCGTCAGGGAGGTGAAAGTGAGTCACCCAGCCGAGTTTCGAGTCGATCCGACCGGCGGAACCCGAATTCGCGAACCGGAAGGCCGATCGCGAAGCCGCGCTAGGAACGCGTCAGGATGGTGAAAGTGAGTCACCCAGCCGAGTTTCGAGTCGATCCGACCGGCGGAACCCGAATCGCGAACCGGAGGCCGATCGCGAAGCCGCTCTAGGAACGCGTCAGGGAGGTGAAAGTGAGTCACCCAGCCGAGTATCGAGTCGATCCGACCGGCGGAACCCGAATTCGCGAACCGGAGGCCGATCGCGAAGCCGCGCTAGGAACGCGTCAGGGAGGTGAAAGTGAGTCACCCAGCCGAGTTTCGAGTCGATCCGACCGGCGGAACCCGAATTCGCGAACCGGAGGGCCGATCGCGAAGCCGCGCTAGGAACGCGTCAGGGAGGTGAAAGTGAGTCACCCAGCCGAGTTTCGAGTCGATCCGACCGGCGGAACCCGAATCCGCGAACCGGAAGTCCGATCGCGAAGCCGCTCTAGGAACGCGTCAGGGAGGTGAAAGTGAGTCACCCAGCCGAGTTTCGAGTCGATCCGACCGGCGGAACCCGAATTCGCGAACCGGAAGTCCGATCGCGAAGCCGCTCTAGGAACGCGTCAGGGAGGTGAAAGTGAGTCACCCAGCCGAGTTTCGAGTCGATCCGACCGGCGGAACCCGAATTCGCGAAACCGGAGGTCCGATCGCGAAGCCGCTCTAGGAACGCGTCAGGGAGGTGAAAGTGAGTCACCCAGCCGAGTTTCGAGTCGATCCGACCGGCGGAACCCGAATTCGCGAACCGGAGGGCCGATCGCGAAGCCGCTCTAGGAACGCGTCAGGGTGGTGAAAGTGAGTCACCCAGCCGAGTTTCGAGTCGATCCGACCGGCGGAACCCGAATTCGCGAACCGGAGGCCGATCGCGAAGCCGCGCTAGGAACGCGTCAGGGAGGTGAAAGTGAGTCACCCAGCCGAGTTTCGAGTCGATCCGACCGGCGGAACCCGAATTCGCGAACCGGAGGGCCGATCGCGAAGCCGCGCTAGGAACGCGTCAGGGAGGTGAAAGTGAGTCACCCAGCCGAGTTTCGAGTCGATCCGACCGGCGGAACCCGAATTCGCGAACCGGAGGGCCGATCGCGAAGCCGCGCTAGGAACGCGTCAGGGAGGTGAAAGTGAGTCACCCAGCCGAGTTTCGAGTCGATCCGACCGGCGGAACCCGAATTCGCGAACCGGAGGCCGATCGCGAAGCCGCGCTAGGAACGCGTCAGGGAGGTGAAAGTGAGTCACCCAGCCGAGTTTCGAGTCGATCCGACCGGCGGAACCCGAATTCGCGAACCGGAGGGCCGATCGCGAAGCCGCGCTAGGAACGCGTCAGGGAGGTGAAAGTGAGTCACCCAGCCGAGTTTCGAGTCGATCCGACCGGCGGAACCCGAATTCGCGAACCGGAGGGCCGATCGCGAAGCCGCGCTAGGAACGCGTCAGGGAGGTGAAAGTGAGTCACCCAGCCGAGTTTCGAGTCGATCCGACCGGCGGAACCCGAATTCGCGAACCGGAGGGCCGATCGCGAAGCCGCGCTAGGAACGCGTCAGGGAGGTGAAAGTGAGTCACCCAGCCGAGTTTCGAGTCGATCCGACCGGCGGAACCCGAATTCGCGAACCGGAGGGCCGATCGCGAAGCCGCGCTAGGAACGCGTCAGGGAGGTGAAAGTGAGTCACCCAGCCGAGTTTCGAGTCGATCCGACCGGCGGAACCCGAATTCGCGAACCGGAGGGCCGATCGCGAAGCCGCGCTAGGAACGCGTCAGGGAGGTGAAAGTGAGTCACCCAGCCGAGTTTCGAGTCGATCCGACCGGCGGAACCCGAATTCGCGAACCGGAAGGCCGATCGCGAAGCCGCGCTAGGAACGCGTCAGGGAGGTGAAAGTGAGTCACCCAGCCGAGTTTCGAGTCGATCCGACCGGCGGAACCCGAATTCGCGAACCGGAAGGCCGATCGCGAAGCCGCGCTAGGAACGCGTCAGGATGGTGAAAGTGAGTCACCCAGCCGAGTATCGAGTCGATCCGACCGGCGGAACCCGAATTCCGCGAACCGGAAGTCCGATCGCGAAGCCGCGCTAGGAACGCGTCAGGATGGTCAAAGTGAGTCACCCAGCCGAGTATCGAGACGATCCGACCGGCGGAACCCGAATTCGCGAACCGGAGGGCCGATCGCGAAGCCGCGCTAGGAACGCGTCAGGGAGGTGAAAGTGAGTCACCCAGCCGAGTTTCGAGTCGATCCGACCGGCGGAACCCGAATTCGCGAACCGGAGGGCCGATCGCGAAGCCGCGCTAGGAACGCGTCAGGGAGGGGAAAGTGAGTACACCCAGCCGAGTTTCGAGTCGATCCGACCGGCGGAACCCGAATTCGCGAACCGGAGGGCCGATCGCGAAGCCGCGCTAGGAACGCGTCAGGGAGGTGAAAGTGAGTCACCCAGCCGAGTTTCGAGTCGATCCGACCGGCGGAACCCGAATTCGCGAACCGTAGGGCCGATCGCGAAGCCGCGCTAGGAACGCGTCAGGGAGGTGAAAGTGAGTCACCCAGCCGAGTTTCGAGTCGATCCGACCGGCGGAACCCGAATTCGCGAACCGGAGGGCCGATCGCGAAGCCGCGCTAGGAACGCGTCAGGGAGGTGAAAGTGAGTCACCCAGCCGAGTTTCGAGTCGATCCGACCGGCGGAACCCGAATTCGCGAACCGGAGGCCGATCGCGAAGCCGCGCTAGGAACGCGTCAGGGATGGTGCAAAGTGAGTCACCCAGCCGAGTTATCGAGTCGATCCGACCGGCGGAACCCGAATTCGCGAACCGGAGGTCCGATCGCGAAGCCGCGCTAGGAACGCGTCAGGGATGGTCAAAGTGAGTCACCCAGCCGAGTTTCGAGACGATCCGACCGGCGGAACCCGAATTCGCGAACCGGAGGGCCGATCGCGAAGCCGCGCTAGGAACGCGTCAGGGAGGTGAAAGTGAGTACACCCAGCCGAGTTTCGAGTCGATCCGACCGGCGGAACCCGAATTCGCGAACCGGAGGCCGATCGCGAAGCCGCGCTAGGAACGCGTCAGGGAGGTGAAAGTGAGTCACCCAGCCGAGTTTCGAGTCGATCCGACCGGCGGAACCCGAATTCGCGAACCGTAGGGCCGACGCGAAGCCGCGCTAGGAACGCGTCAGGGAGGTGAAAAGTGAGTCACCCAGCCGAGTTTCGAGTCGATCCGACCGGCGGAACCCGAATCCCCGCGAACCGGAAGTCCGATCGCGAAGCCGCGCTAGGAACGCGTCAGGATGGTGAAAGGAAGTCACCCAGCCGAGTATCGAGTCGATCCGACCGGCGGAACCCGAAACCGCGAACCGTAAGGGCCGATCGCGAAGCCGCGCTAGGAACGCGTCAGGATGGTCAAAGTGAGTCACCCATGCCGAGTAGCGAGAACGATTCCGACCGGCGGAACCCGAATTTGCGAACCGGAGGGCCGATCTCGAAGCCGCGCTAGAACGTCGTCAGGAGGTGAAAGTGAGTCACCCAGCCGAGTTTCGAGTCGATCCGACCGGCGGAACCCGAATTCGCGAACCGGAGGGCCGATCGCGAAGCCGCGCTAGGAACGCGTCAGGGAGGTGAAAGTGAGTCACCCAGCCGAGTTTCGAGTCGATCCGACCGGCGGAACCCGAATTCGCGAACCGGAGGGCCGATCGCGAAGCCGCGCTAGGAACGCGTCAGGGAGGTGAAAGTGAGTCACCCAGCCGAGTTTCGAGTCGATCCGACCGGCGGAACCCGAATTCGCGAACCGGAGGGCCGATCGCGAAGCCGCGCTAGGAACGCGTCAGGGAGGTGAAAGTGAGTCACCCAGCCGAGTTTCGAGTCGATCCGACCGGCGGAACCCGAATTCGCGAACCGGAGGGCCGATCGCGAAGCCGCGCTAGGAACGCGTCAGGAGGTGAAAGTGAGTCACCCAGCCGAGTTTCGAGTCGATCCGACCGGCGGAACCCGAATTCGCGAACCGGAGGGCCGATCGCGAAGCCGCGCTAGGAACGCGTCAGGAGGTGAAAGTGAGTCACCCAGCCGAGTTTCGAGTCGATCCGACCGGCGGAACCCGAATTCGCGAACCGGAAGGCCGATCGCGAAGCCGCGCTAGGAACGCGTCAGGAGGTGAAAGTGAGTCACCCAGCCGAGTTTCGAGTCGATCCGACCGGCGGAACCCGAATTCGCGAACCGGAGGGCCGATCGCGAAGCCGCGCTAGGAACGCGTCAGGGAGGTGAAAGTGAGTCACCCAGCCGAGTTTCGAGTCGATCCGACCGGCGGAACCCGAATTCGCGAACCGGAGGGCCGATCGCGAAGCCGCGCTAGGAACGCGTCAGGGAGGTGAAAGTGAGTCACCCAGCCGAGTTTCGAGTCGATCCGACCGGCGGAACCCGAATTCGCGAACCGGAGGGCCGATCGCGAAGCCGCGCTAGGAACGCGTCAGGGAGGTGAAAGTGAGTCACCCAGCCGAGTTTCGAGTCGATCCGACCGGCGGAACCCGAATTCGCGAACCGGAGGGCCGATCGCGAAGCCGCGCTAGGAACGCGTCAGGGAGGTGAAAGTGAGTCACCCAGCCGAGTTTCGAGTCGATCCGACCGGCGGAACCCGAATTCGCGAACCGGAGGGCCGATCGCGAAGCCGCGCTAGGAACGCGTCAGGGAGGTGAAAGTGAGTCACCCAGCCGAGTTTCGAGTCGATCCGACCGGCGGAACCCGAATTCGCGAACCGGAGGGCCGATCGCGAAGCCGCGCTAGGAACGCGTCAGGGAGGTGAAAGTGAGTCACCCAGCCGAGTTTCGAGTCGATCCGACCGGCGGAACCCGAATTCGCGAACCGGAGGGCCGATCGCGAAGCCGCGCTAGGAACGCGTCAGGGAGGTGAAAGTGAGTCACCCAGCCGAGTTTCGAGTCGATCCGACCGGCGGAACCCGAATTCGCGAACCGGAGGGCCGATCGCGAAGCCGCGCTAGGAACGCGTCAGGGAGGTGAAAGTGAGTCACCCAGCCGAGTTTCGAGTCGATCCGACCGGCGGAACCCGAATTCGCGAACCGGAGGGCCGATCGCGAAGCCGCGCTAGGAACGCGTCAGGGAGGTGAAAGTGAGTCACCCAGCCGAGTTTCGAGTCGATCCGACCGGCGGAACCCGAATTCGCGAACCGGAGGCCGATCGCGAAGCCGCGCTAGGAACGCGTCAGGGAGGTGAAAGTGAGTCACCCAGCCGAGTTTCGAGTCGATCCGACCGGCGGAACCCGAATTCGCGAACCGGAGGGCCGATCGCGAAGCCGCGCTAGGAACGCGTCAGGGAGGTGAAAGTGAGTCACCCAGCCGAGTTTCGAGTCGATCCGACCGGCGGAACCCGAATTCGCGAACCGGAGGGCCGATCGCGAAGCCGCGCTAGGAACGCGTCAGGGAGGTGAAAGTGAGTCACCCAGCCGAGTTTCGAGTCGATCCGACCGGCGGAACCCGAATTCGCGAACCGGAGGGCCGATCGCGAAGCCGCGCTAGGAACGCGTCAGGGAGGTGAAAGTGAGTCACCCAGCCGAGTTTCGAGTCGATCCGACCGGCGGAACCCGAATTCGCGAACCGGAGGGCCGATCGCGAAGCCGCGCTAGGAACGCGTCAGGGAGGTGAAAGTGAGTCACCCAGCCGAGTTTCGAGTCGATCCGACCGGCGGAACCCGAATTCGCGAACCGGAGGGCCGATCGCGAAGCCGCGCTAGGAACGCGTCAGGGAGGTGAAAGTGAGTCACCCAGCCGAGTTTCGAGTCGATCCGACCGGCGGAACCCGAATTCGCGAACCGGAGGTCCGATCGCGAAGCCGCGCTAGGAACGCGTCAGGGAGGTGAAAGTGAGTCACCCAGCCGAGTTTCGAGTCGATCCGACCGGCGGAACCCGAATTCGCGAACCGGAGGGCCGATCGCGAAGCCGCGCTAGGAACGCGTCAGGGAGGTGAAAGTGAGTCACCCAGCCGAGTTTCGAGTCGATCCGACCGGCGGAACCCGAATTCGCGAACCGGAGGGCCGATCGCGAAGCCGCGCTAGGAACGCGTCAGGGAGGTGAAAGTGAGTCACCCAGCCGAGTTTCGAGTCGATCCGACCGGCGGAACCCGAATTCGCGAACCGGAGGGCCGATCGCGAAGCCGCGCTAGGAACGCGTCAGGGAGGTGAAAGTGAGTCACCCAGCCGAGTTTCGAGTCGATCCGACCGGCGGAACCCGAATTCGCGAACCGGAGGGCCGATCGCGAAGCCGCGCTAGGAACGCGTCAGGAGGTGAAAGTGAGTCACCCAGCCGAGTTTCGAGTCGATCCGACCGGCGGAACCCGAATTCGCGAACCGGAGGGCCGATCGCGAAGCCGCGCTAGGAACGCGTCAGGGAGGTGAAAGTGAGTCACCCAGCCGAGTTTCGAGTCGATCCGACCGGCGGAACCCGAATTCGCGAACCGGAAGGCCGATCGCGAAGCCGCGCTAGGAACGCGTCAGGGAGGTGAAAGTGAGTCACCCAGCCGAGTTTCGAGTCGATCCGACCGGCGGAACCCGAATTCGCGAACCGGAGGGCCGATCGCGAAGCCGCGCTAGGAACGCGTCAGGGAGGTGAAAGTGAGTCACCCAGCCGAGTTTCGAGTCGATCCGACCGGCGGAACCCGAATTCGCGAACCGGAGGGCCGATCGCGAAGCCGCGCTAGGAACGCGTCAGGGAGGTGAAAGTGAGTCACCCAGCCGAGTTTCGAGTCGATCCGACCGGCGGAACCCGAATTCGCGAACCGGAGGGCCGATCGCGAAGCCGCGCTAGGAACGCGTCAGGGAGGTGAAAGTGAGTCACCCAGCCGAGTTTCGAGTCGATCCGACCGGCGGAACCCGAATTCGCGAACCGGAGGGCCGATCGCGAAGCCGCGCTAGGAACGCGTCAGGGAGGTGAAAGTGAGTCACCCAGCCGAGTTTCGAGTCGATCCGACCGGCGGAACCCGAATTCGCGAACCGGAGGGCCGATCGCGAAGCCGCGCTAGGAACGCGTCAGGGAGGTGAAAGTGAGTCACCCAGCCGAGTTTCGAGTCGATCCGACCGGCGGAACCCGAATTCGCGAACCGGAGTCCGATCGCGAAGCCGCGCTAGGAACGCGTCAGGAGGTGAAAGTGAGTCACCCAGCCGAGTTTCGAGTCGATCCGACCGGCGGAACCCGAATTCGCGAACCGGAGGGCCGATCGCGAAGCCGCGCTAGGAACGCGTCAGGGAGGTGAAAGTGAGTCACCCAGCCGAGTTTCGAGTCGATCCGACCGGCGGAACCCGAATTCGCGAACCGGAGGGCCGATCGCGAAGCCGCGCTAGGAACGCGTCAGGGAGGTGAAAGTGAGTCACCCAGCCGAGTTTCGAGTCGATCCGACCGGCGGAACCCGAATTCGCGAACCGGAGGGCCGATCGCGAAGCCGCGCTAGGAACGCGTCAGGGAGGTGAAAGTGAGTCACCCAGCCGAGTTTCGAGTCGATCCGACCGGCGGAACCCGAATTCGCGAACCGGAGGGCCGATCGCGAAGCCGCGCTAGGAACGCGTCAGGAGGTGAAAGTGAGTCACCCAGCCGAGTTTCGAGTCGATCCGACCGGCGGAACCCGAATTCGCGAACCGGAGGGCCGATCGCGAAGCCGCGCTAGGAACGCGTCAGGGGTGAAAGTGAGTCACCCAGCCGAGTTTCGAGTCGATCCGACCGGCGGAACCCGAATTCGCGAACCGGAGGGCCGATCGCGAAGCCGCGCTAGGAACGCGTCAGGGAGGTGAAAGTGAGTCACCCAGCCGAGTTTCGAGTCGATCCGACCGGCGGAACCCGAATTCGCGAACCGGAGGGCCGATCGCGAAGCCGCGCTAGGAACGCGTCAGGGAGGTGAAAGTGAGTCACCCAGCCGAGTTTCGAGTCGATCCGACCGGCGGAACCCGAATTCGCGAACCGGAGGGCCGATCGCGAAGCCGCGCTAGGAACGCGTCAGGGAGGGGAAAGTGAGTCACCCAGCCGAGTTTCGAGTCGATCCGACCGGCGGAACCCGAATTCGCGAACCGTCCGATCGCGAAGCCGCGCTAGGAACGCGTCAGGGAGGTGAAAGTGACCCACCCGGCCGCCCCGAGATCCACACTTCCCCCTACGCGGCGCGCTCCCGATCCCGCGCTAGGAACGCGTCAGGGAGGTGAAAGTGAGTCACCCAGCCGAGTTTCGAGTCGATCCGACCGGCGGAACCCGAATTCGCGAACCGGAGGGCCGATCGCGAAGCCGCGCTAGGAACGCGTCAGGGAGGTGAAAGTGAGT
Source organism: Temnothorax nylanderi (assembly GCF_030848795.1). Lineage (NCBI taxonomy): Eukaryota > Metazoa > Arthropoda > Insecta > Hymenoptera > Formicidae > Temnothorax > Temnothorax nylanderi. The sequence continues at coordinate 27,962 of NW_027249958.1, forward strand.
CACCCAGCCGAGTTTCGAGTCGATCCGACCGGCGGAACCCGAATTCGCGAACCGGAGGCCGATCGCGAAGCCGCGCTAGGAACGCGTCAGGAGGTGAAAGTGAGTCACCCAGCCGAGTTTCGAGTCGATCCGACCGGCGGAACCCGAATTCGCGAACCGGAGGGCCGATCGCGAAGCCGCGCTAGGAACGCGTCAGGGAGGTGAAAGTGAGTCACCCAGCCGAGTTTCGAGTCGATCCGACCGGCGGAACCCGAATTCGCGAACCGGAGGGCCGAAGCCGCGCTAGGCCGCGTCAGCTGAAGCCGTTTCGAGTCGATCCGCCGATCCGGAGTCGTCGAAGCCGCGATCGCGAACCCCGCCGAGTTTCGAGTCGGAAGCCGACCGCGGATCCCCGGCGAATTCCGCGAACCGGCGGAACCGATCGCGAAGCCGCGCTAGGAACGCGCGTCAGGAGGTGAAAGTGAGTCACCCAGCCGAGTTTCGAGTCGATCCGACCGGCGGAACCCGAATTCGCGAACCGGAGGGCCGATCGCGAAGCCGCGCTAGGAACGCGTCAGGGAGGTGAAAGTGAGTCACCCAGCCGAGTTTCGAGTCGATCCGACCGGCGGAACCCGAATTCGCGAACCGGAGGGCCGATCGCGAAGCCGCGCTAGGAACGCGTCAGGGAGGTGAAAGTGAGTCACCCAGCCGAGTTTCGAGTCGATCCGACCGGCGGAACCCGAATTCGCGAACCGGAGGGCCGATCGCGAAGCCGCGCTAGGAACGCGTCAGGGAGGTGAAAGTGAGTCACCCAGCCGAGTTTCGAGTCGATCCGACCGGCGGAACCCGAATTCGCGAACCGGAAGGCCGATCGCGAAGCCGCGCTAGGAACGCGTCAGGGAGGTGAAAGTGAGTCACCCAGCCGAGTTTCGAGTCGATCCGACCGGCGGAACCCGAATTCGCGAACCGGAGGGCCGATCGCGAAGCCGCGCTAGGAACGCGTCAGGGAGGTGAAAGTGAGTCACCCAGCCGAGTTTCGAGTCGATCCGACCGGCGGAACCCGAATTCGCGAACCGGAGGGCCGATCGCGAAGCCGCGCTAGGAACGCGTCAGGGAGGTGAAAGTGAGTCACCCAGCCGAGTTTCGAGTCGATCCGACCGGCGGAACCCGAATTCGCGAACCGGAGGGCCGATCGCGAAGCCGCGCTAGGAACGCGTCAGGAGGTGAAAGTGAGTCACCCAGCCGAGTTTCGAGTCGATCCGACCGGCGGAACCCGAATTCGCGAACCGGAGGGCCGATCGCGAAGCCGCGCTAGGAACGCGTCAGGGAGGTGAAAGTGAGTCACCCAGCCGAGTTTCGAGTCGATCCGACCGGCGGAACCCGAATTCGCGAACCGGAGGGCCGATCGCGAAGCCGCGCTAGGAACGCGTCAGGGAGGTGAAAGTGAGTCACCCAGCCGAGTTTCGAGTCGATCCGACCGGCGGAACCCGAATTCGCGAACCGGAGGGCCGATCGCGAAGCCGCGCTAGGAACGCGTCAGGGAGGTGAAAGTGAGTCACCCAGCCGAGTTTCGAGTCGATCCGACCGGCGGAACCCGAATTCGCGAACCGGAGGGCCGATCGCGAAGCCGCGCTAGGAACGCGTCAGGAGGTGAAAGTGAGTCACCCAGCCGAGTTTCGAGTCGATCCGACCGGCGGAACCCGAATTCGCGAACCGGAGGGCCGATCGCGAAGCCGCGCTAGGAACGCGTCAGGAGGTGAAAGTGAGTCACCCAGCCGAGTTTCGAGTCGATCCGACCGGCGGAACCCGAATTCGCGAACCGGAGGGCCGATCGCGAAGCCGCGCTAGGAACGCGTCAGGGAGGTGAAAGTGAGTCACCCAGCCGAGTTTCGAGTCGATCCGACCGGCGGAACCCGAATTCGCGAACCGGAGGGCCGATCGCGAAGCCGCGCTAGGAACGCGTCAGGGAGGTGAAAGTGAGTCACCCAGCCGAGTTTCGAGTCGATCCGACCGGCGGAACCCGAATTCGCGAACCGGAGGGCCGATCGCGAAGCCGCGCTAGGAACGCGTCAGGGAGGTGAAAGTGAGTCACCCAGCCGAGTTTCGAGTCGATCCGACCGGCGGAACCCGAATTCGCGAACCGGAGGGCCGATCGCGAAGCCGCGCTAGGAACGCGTCAGGAGGTGAAAGTGAGTCACCCAGCCGAGTTTCGAGTCGATCCGACCGGCGGAACCCGAATTCGCGAACCGGAGGGCCGATCGCGAAGCCGCGCTAGGAACGCGTCAGGGAGGTGAAAGTGAGTCACCCAGCCGAGTTTCGAGTCGATCCGACCGGCGGAACCCGAATTCGCGAACCGGAGGCCGATCGCGAAGCCGCGCTAGGAACGCGTCAGGGAGGTGAAAGTGAGTCACCCAGCCGAGTTTCGAGTCGATCCGACCGGCGGAACCCGAATTCGCGAACCGGAGGGCCGATCGCGAAGCCGCGCTAGGAACGCGTCAGGAGGTGAAAGTGAGTCACCCAGCCGAGTTTCGAGTCGATCCGACCGGCGGAACCCGAATTCGCGAACCGGAGGGCCGATCGCGAAGCCGCGCTAGGAACGCGTCAGGGAGGTGAAAGTGAGTCACCCAGCCGAGTTTCGAGTCGATCCGACCGGCGGAACCCGAATTCGCGAACCGGAGGGCCGATCGCGAAGCCGCGCTAGGAACGCGTCAGGGAGGTGAAAGTGAGTCACCCAGCCGAGTTTCGAGTCGATCCGACCGGCGGAACCCGAATTCGCGAACCGGAGGGCCGATCGCGAAGCCGCGCTAGGAACGCGTCAGGGAGGTGAAAGTGAGTCACCCAGCCGAGTTTCGAGTCGATCCGACCGGCGGAACCCGAATTCGCGAACCGGAGGGCCGATCGCGAAGCCGCGCTAGGAACGCGTCAGGGAGGTGAAAGTGAGTCACCCAGCCGAGTTTCGAGTCGATCCGACCGGCGGAACCCGAATTCGCGAACCGGAGGGCCGATCGCGAAGCCGCGCTAGGAACGCGTCAGGAGGTGAAAGTGAGTCACCCAGCCGAGTTTCGAGTCGATCCGACCGGCGGAACCCGAATTCGCGAACCGGAGGGCCGATCGCGAAGCCGCGCTAGGAACGCGTCAGGGAGGTGAAAGTGAGTCACCCAGCCGAGTTTCGAGTCGATCCGACCGGCGGAACCCGAATTCGCGAACCGGAGGGCCGATCGCGAAGCCGCGCTAGGAACGCGTCAGGGAGGTGAAAGTGAGTCACCCAGCCGAGTTTCGAGTCGATCCGACCGGCGGAACCCGAATTCGCGAACCGGAGGGCCGATCGCGAAGCCGCGCTAGGAACGCGTCAGGGAGGTGAAAGTGAGTCACCCAGCCGAGTTTCGAGTCGATCCGACCGGCGGAACCCGAATTCGCGAACCGGAGGGCCGATCGCGAAGCCGCGCTAGGAACGCGTCAGGGAGGTGAAAGTGAGTCACCCAGCCGAGTTTCGAGTCGATCCGACCGGCGGAACCCGAATTCGCGAACCGGAGGGCCGATCGCGAAGCCGCGCTAGGAACGCGTCAGGAGGTGAAAGTGAGTCACCCAGCCGAGTTTCGAGTCGATCCGACCGGCGGAACCCGAATTCGCGAACCGGAGGGCCGATCGCGAAGCCGCGCTAGGAACGCGTCAGGGAGGTGAAAGTGAGTCACCCAGCCGAGTTTCGAGTCGATCCGACCGGCGGAACCCGAATTCGCGAACCGGAGGGCCGATCGCGAAGCCGCGCTAGGAACGCGTCAGGGAGGTGAAAGTGAGTCACCCAGCCGAGTTTCGAGTCGATCCGACCGGCGGAACCCGAATTCGCGAACCGGAGGGCCGATCGCGAAGCCGCGCTAGGAACGCGTCAGGAGGTGAAAGTGAGTCACCCAGCCGAGTTTCGAGTCGATCCGACCGGCGGAACCCGAATTCGCGAACCGGAGGGCCGATCGCGAAGCCGCGCTAGGAACGCGTCAGGGAGGTGAAAGTGAGTCACCCAGCCGAGTTTCGAGTCGATCCGACCGGCGGAACCCGAATTCGCGAACCGGAGGGCCGATCGCGAAGCCGCGCTAGGAACGCGTCAGGGAGGTGAAAGTGAGTCACCCAGCCGAGTTTCGAGTCGATCCGACCGGCGGAACCCGAATTCGCGAACCGGAGGGCCGATCGCGAAGCCGCGCTAGGAACGCGTCAGGGAGGTGAAAGTGAGTCACCCAGCCGAGTTTCGAGTCGATCCGACCGGCGGAACCCGAATTCGCGAACCGGAGGGCCGATCGCGAAGCCGCGCTAGGAACGCGTCAGGGAGGTGAAAGTGAGTCACCCAGCCGAGTTTCGAGTCGATCCGACCGGCGGAACCCGAATTCGCGAACCGGAGGGCCGATCGCGAAGCCGCGCTAGGAACGCGTCAGGGAGGTGAAAGTGAGTCACCCAGCCGAGTTTCGAGTCGATCCGACCGGCGGAACCCGAATTCGCGAACCGGAGGGCCGATCGCGAAGCCGCGCTAGGAACGCGTCAGGAGGTGAAAGTGAGTCACCCAGCCGAGTTTCGAGTCGATCCGACCGGCGGAACCCGAATTCGCGAACCGGAGGGCCGATCGCGAAGCCGCGCTAGGAACGCGTCAGGGAGGTGAAAGTGAGTCACCCAGCCGAGTTTCGAGTCGATCCGACCGGCGGAACCCGAATTCGCGAACCGGAGGGCCGATCGCGAAGCCGCGCTAGGAACGCGTCAGGGAGGTGAAAGTGAGTCACCCAGCCGAGTTTCGAGTCGATCCGACCGGCGGAACCCGAATTCGCGAACCGGAGGGCCGATCGCGAAGCCGCGCTAGGAACGCGTCAGGGAGGTGAAAGTGAGTCACCCAGCCGAGTTTCGAGTCGATCCGACCGGCGGAACCCGAATTCGCGAACCGGAGGGCCGATCGCGAAGCCGCGCTAGGAACGCGTCAGGGAGGTGAAAGTGAGTCACCCAGCCGAGTTTCGAGTCGATCCGACCGGCGGAACCCGAATTCGCGAACCGGAGGGCCGATCGCGAAGCCGCGCTAGGAACGCGTCAGGGAGGTGAAAGTGAGTCACCCAGCCGAGTTTCGAGTCGATCCGACCGGCGGAACCCGAATTCGCGAACCGGAGGGCCGATCGCGAAGCCGCGCTAGGAACGCGTCAGGGAGGTGAAAGTGAGTCACCCAGCCGAGTTTCGAGTCGATCCGACCGGCGGAACCCGAATTCGCGAACCGGAGGGCCGATCGCGAAGCCGCGCTAGGAACGCGTCAGGAGGTGAAAGTGAGTCACCCAGCCGAGTTTCGAGTCGATCCGACCGGCGGAACCCGAATTCGCGAACCGGAGGGCCGATCGCGAAGCCGCGCTAGGAACGCGTCAGGGAGGTGAAAGTGAGTCACCCAGCCGAGTTTCGAGTCGATCCGACCGGCGGAACCCGAATTCGCGAACCGGAGGGCCGATCGCGAAGCCGCGCTAGGAACGCGTCAGGAGGTGAAAGTGAGTCACCCAGCCGAGTTTCGAGTCGATCCGACCGGCGGAACCCGAATTCGCGAACCGGAGGGCCGATCGCGAAGCCGCGCTAGGAACGCGTCAGGGAGGTGAAAGTGAGTCACCCAGCCGAGTTTCGAGTCGATCCGACCGGCGGAACCCGAATTCGCGAACCGGAGGGCCGATCGCGAAGCCGCGCTAGGAACGCGTCAGGGAGGTGAAAGTGAGTCACCCAGCCGAGTTTCGAGTCGATCCGACCGGCGGAACCCGAATTCGCGAACCGGAGGGCCGATCGCGAAGCCGCGCTAGGAACGCGTCAGGGAGGTGAAAGTGAGTCACCCAGCCGAGTTTCGAGTCGATCCGACCGGCGGAACCCGAATTCGCGAACCGGAGGGCCGATCGCGAAGCCGCGCTAGGAACGCGTCAGGGAGGTGAAAGTGAGTCACCCAGCCGAGTTTCGAGTCGATCCGACCGGCGGAACCCGAATTCGCGAACCGGAGGGCCGATCGCGAAGCCGCGCTAGGAACGCGTCAGGGAGGTGAAAGTGAGTCACCCAGCCGAGTTTCGAGTCGATCCGACCGGCGGAACCCGAATTCGCGAACCGGAGGGCCGATCGCGAAGCCGCGCTAGGAACGCGTCAGGAGGTGAAAGTGAGTCACCCAGCCGAGTTTCGAGTCGATCCGACCGGCGGAACCCGAATTCGCGAACCGGAGGGCCGATCGCGAAGCCGCGCTAGGAACGCGTCAGGGAGGTGAAAGTGAGTCACCCAGCCGAGTTTCGAGTCGATCCGACCGGCGGAACCCGAATTCGCGAACCGGAGGGCCGATCGCGAAGCCGCGCTAGGAACGCGTCAGGGAGGTGAAAGTGAGTCACCCAGCCGAGTTTCGAGTCGATCCGACCGGCGGAACCCGAATTCGCGAACCGGAGGGCCGATCGCGAAGCCGCGCTAGGAACGCGTCAGGGAGGTGAAAGTGAGTCACCCAGCCGAGTTTCGAGTCGATCCGACCGGCGGAACCCGAATTCGCGAACCGGAGGGCCGATCGCGAAGCCGCGCTAGGAACGCGTCAGGGAGGTGAAAGTGAGTCACCCAGCCGAGTTTCGAGTCGATCCGACCGGCGGAACCCGAATTCGCGAACCGGAGGGCCGATCGCGAAGCCGCGCTAGGAACGCGTCAGGGAGGTGAAAGTGAGTCACCCAGCCGAGTTTCGAGTCGATCCGACCGGCGGAACCCGAATTCGCGAACCGGAGGGCCGATCGCGAAGCCGCGCTAGGAACGCGTCAGGGAGGTGAAAGTGAGTCACCCAGCCGAGTTTCGAGTCGATCCGACCGGCGGAACCCGAATTCGCGAACCGGAGGGCCGATCGCGAAGCCGCGCTAGGAACGCGTCAGGGAGGTGAAAGTGAGTCACCCAGCCGAGTTTCGAGTCGATCCGACCGGCGGAACCCGAATTCGCGAACCGGAGGGCCGATCGCGAAGCCGCGCTAGGAACGCGTCAGGGAGGTGAAAGTGAGTCACCCAGCCGAGTTTCGAGTCGATCCGACCGGCGGAACCCGAATTCGCGAACCGGAGGGCCGATCGCGAAGCCGCGCTAGGAACGCGTCAGGGAGGTGAAAGTGAGTCACCCAGCCGAGTTTCGAGTCGATCCGACCGGCGGAACCCGAATTCGCGAACCGGAGGGCCGATCGCGAAGCCGCGCTAGGAACGCGTCAGGATGGTGAAAGTGAGTCACCCAGCCGAGTTTCGAGTCGATCCGACCGGCGGAACCCGAATTCGCGAACCGGAGGGCCGATCGCGAAGCCGCGCTAGGAACGCGTCAGGGAGGTGAAAGTGAGTCACCCAGCCGAGTTTCGAGTCGATCCGACCGGCGGAACCCGAATTCGCGAACCGGAGGGCCGATCGCGAAGCCGCGCTAGGAACGCGTCAGGGAGGTGAAAGTGAGTCACCCAGCCGAGTTTCGAGTCGATCCGACCGGCGGAACCCGAATTCGCGAACCGGAGGGCCGATCGCGAAGCCGCGCTAGGAACGCGTCAGGGAGGTGAAAGTGAGTCACCCAGCCGAGTTTCGAGTCGATCCGACCGGCGGAACCCGAATTCGCGAACCGGAGGGCCGATCGCGAAGCCGCGCTAGGAACGCGTCAGGGAGGTGAAAGTGAGTCACCCAGCCGAGTTTCGAGTCGATCCGACCGGCGGAACCCGAATTCGCGAACCGGAGGGCCGATCGCGAAGCCGCGCTAGGAACGCGTCAGGAGGTGAAAGTGAGTCACCCAGCCGAGTTTCGAGTCGATCCGACCGGCGGAACCCGAATTCGCGAACCGGAGGGCCGATCGCGAAGCCGCGCTAGGAACGCGTCAGGGAGGTGAAAGTGAGTCACCCAGCCGAGTTTCGAGTCGATCCGACCGGCGGAACCCGAATTCGCGAACCGGAGGCCGATCGCGAAGCCGCGCTAGGAACGCGTCAGGAGGTGAAAGTGAGTCACCCAGCCGAGTTTCGAGTCGATCCGACCGGCGGAACCCGAATTCGCGAACCGGAGGGCCGATCGCGAAGCCGCGCTAGGAACGCGTCAGGGAGGTGAAAGTGAGTCACCCAGCCGAGTTTCGAGTCGATCCGACCGGCGGAACCCGAATTCGCGAACCGGAGGGCCGATCGCGAAGCCGCGCTAGGAACGCGTCAGGGAGGTGAAAGTGAGTCACCCAGCCGAGTTTCGAGTCGATCCGACCGGCGGAACCCGAATTCGCGAACCGGAGGGCCGATCGCGAAGCCGCGCTAGGAACGCGTCAGGGAGGTGAAAGTGAGTCACCCAGCCGAGTTTCGAGTCGATCCGACCGGCGGAACCCGAATTCGCGAACCGGAGGGCCGATCGCGAAGCCGCGCTAGGAACGCGTCAGGGAGGTGAAAGTGAGTCACCCAGCCGAGTTTCGAGTCGATCCGACCGGCGGAACCCGAATTCGCGAACCGGAGGGCCGATCGCGAAGCCGCGCTAGGAACGCGTCAGGAGGTGAAAGTGAGTCACCCAGCCGAGTTTCGAGTCGATCCGACCGGCGGAACCCGAATTCGCGAACCGGAGGGCCGATCGCGAAGCCGCGCTAGGAACGCGTCAGGGAGGTGAAAGTGAGTCACCCAGCCGAGTTTCGAGTCGATCCGACCGGCGGAACCCGAATTCGCGAACCGGAGGGCCGATCGCGAAGCCGCGCTAGGAACGCGTCAGGGAGGTGAAAGTGAGTCACCCAGCCGAGTTTCGAGTCGATCCGACCGGCGGAACCCGAATTCGCGAACCGGAGGGCCGATCGCGAAGCCGCGCTAGGAACGCGTCAGGGAGGTGAAAGTGAGTCACCCAGCCGAGTTTCGAGTCGATCCGACCGGCGGAACCCGAATTCGCGAACCGGAGGGCCGATCGCGAAGCCGCGCTAGGAACGCGTCAGGGAGGTGAAAGTGAGTCACCCAGCCGAGTTTCGAGTCGATCCGACCGGCGGAACCCGAATTCGCGAACCGGAGGGCCGATCGCGAAGCCGCGCTAGGAACGCGTCAGGGAGGTGAAAGTGAGTCACCCAGCCGAGTTTCGAGTCGATCCGACCGGCGGAACCCGAATTCGCGAACCGGAGGGCCGATCGCGAAGCCGCGCTAGGAACGCGTCAGGGAGGTGAAAGTGAGTCACCCAGCCGAGTTTCGAGTCGATCCGACCGGCGGAACCCGAATTCGCGAACCGGAGGGCCGATCGCGAAGCCGCGCTAGGAACGCGTCAGGGAGGTGAAAGTGAGTCACCCAGCCGAGTTTCGAGTCGATCCGACCGGCGGAACCCGAATTCGCGAACCGGAGGGCCGATCGCGAAGCCGCGCTAGGAACGCGTCAGGGAGGTGAAAGTGAGTCACCCAGCCGAGTTTCGAGTCGATCCGACCGGCGGAACCCGAATTCGCGAACCGGAGGGCCGATCGCGAAGCCGCGCTAGGAACGCGTCAGGAGGTGAAAGTGAGTCACCCAGCCGAGTTTCGAGTCGATCCGACCGGCGGAACCCGAATTCGCGAACCGGAGGGCCGATCGCGAAGCCGCGCTAGGAACGCGTCAGGGAGGTGAAAGTGAGTCACCCAGCCGAGTTTCGAGTCGATCCGACCGGCGGAACCCGAATTCGCGAACCGGAGGGCCGATCGCGAAGCCGCGCTAGGAACGCGTCAGGGAGGTGAAAGTGAGTCACCCAGCCGAGTTTCGAGTCGATCCGACCGGCGGAACCCGAATTCGCGAACCGGAGGGCCGATCGCGAAGCCGCGCTAGGAACGCGTCAGGGAGGTGAAAGTGAGTCACCCAGCCGAGTTTCGAGTCGATCCGACCGGCGGAACCCGAATTCGCGAACCGGAGGGCCGATCGCGAAGCCGCGCTAGGAACGCGTCAGGGAGGTGAAAGTGAGTCACCCAGCCGAGTTTCGAGTCGATCCGACCGGCGGAACCCGAATTCGCGAACCGGAGGGCCGATCGCGAAGCCGCGCTAGGAACGCGTCAGGAGGTGAAAGTGAGTCACCCAGCCGAGTTTCGAGTCGATCCGACCGGCGGAACCCGAATTCGCGAACCGGAGGGCCGATCGCGAAGCCGCGCTAGGAACGCGTCAGGGAGGTGAAAGTGAGTCACCCAGCCGAGTTTCGAGTCGATCCGACCGGCGGAACCCGAATTCGCGAACCGGAGGGCCGATCGCGAAGCCGCGCTAGGAACGCGTCAGGGAGGTGAAAGTGAGTCACCCAGCCGAGTTTCGAGTCGATCCGACCGGCGGAACCCGAATTCGCGAACCGGAGGGCCGATCGCGAAGCCGCGCTAGGAACGCGTCAGGGAGGTGAAAGTGAGTCACCCAGCCGAGTTTCGAGTCGATCCGACCGGCGGAACCCGAATTCGCGAACCGGAGGGCCGATCGCGAAGCCGCGCTAGGAACGCGTCAGGGAGGTGAAAGTGAGTCACCCAGCCGAGTTTCGAGTCGATCCGACCGGCGGAACCCGAATTCGCGAACCGGAGGGCCGATCGCGAAGCCGCGCTAGGAACGCGTCAGGGAGGTGAAAGTGAGTCACCCAGCCGAGTTTCGAGTCGATCCGACCGGCGGAACCCGAATTCGCGAACCGGAGGGCCGATCGCGAAGCCGCGCTAGGAACGCGTCAGGGAGGTGAAAGTGAGTCACCCAGCCGAGTTTCGAGTCGATCCGACCGGCGGAACCCGAATTCGCGAACCGGAGGGCCGATCGCGAAGCCGCGCTAGGAACGCGTCAGGAGGTGAAAGTGAGTCACCCAGCCGAGTTTCGAGTCGATCCGACCGGCGGAACCCGAATTCGCGAACCGGAGGGCCGATCGCGAAGCCGCGCTAGGAACGCGTCAGGGAGGTGAAAGTGAGTCACCCAGCCGAGTTTCGAGTCGATCCGACCGGCGGAACCCGAATTCGCGAACCGGAGGGCCGATCGCGAAGCCGCGCTAGGAACGCGTCAGGGAGGTGAAAGTGAGTCACCCAGCCGAGTTTCGAGTCGATCCGACCGGCGGAACCCGAATTCGCGAACCGGAGGGCCGATCGCGAAGCCGCGCTAGGAACGCGTCAGGGAGGTGAAAGTGAGTCACCCAGCCGAGTTTCGAGTCGATCCGACCGGCGGAACCCGAATTCGCGAACCGGAGGGCCGATCGCGAAGCCGCGCTAGGAACGCGTCAGGGAGGTGAAAGTGAGTCACCCAGCCGAGTTTCGAGTCGATCCGACCGGCGGAACCCGAATTCGCGAACCGGAGGCCGATCGCGAAGCCGCGCTAGGAACGCGTCAGGGAGGTGAAAGTGAGTCACCCAGCCGAGTTTCGAGTCGATCCGACCGGCGGAACCCGAATTCGCGAACCGGAGGGCCGATCGCGAAGCCGCGCTAGGAACGCGTCAGGGAGGTGAAAGTGAGTCACCCAGCCGAGTTTCGAGTCGATCCGACCGGCGGAACCCGAATTCGCGAACCGGAGGGCCGATCGCGAAGCCGCGCTAGGAACGCGTCAGGGAGGTGAAAGTGAGTCACCCAGCCGAGTTTCGAGTCGATCCGACCGGCGGAACCCGAATTCGCGAACCGGAGGGCCGATCGCGAAGCCGCGCTAGGAACGCGTCAGGGAGGTGAAAGTGAGTCACCCAGCCGAGTTTCGAGTCGATCCGACCGGCGGAACCCGAATTCGCGAACCGGAGGGCCGATCGCGAAGCCGCGCTAGGAACGCGTCAGGAGGTGAAAGTGAGTCACCCAGCCGAGTTTCGAGTCGATCCGACCGGCGGAACCCGAATTCGCGAACCGGAGGGCCGATCGCGAAGCCGCGCTAGGAACGCGTCAGGGAGGTGAAAGTGAGTCACCCAGCCGAGTTTCGAGTCGATCCGACCGGCGGAACCCGAATTCGCGAACCGGAGGGCCGATCGCGAAGCCGCGCTAGGAACGCGTCAGGGAGGTGAAAGTGAGTCACCCAGCCGAGTTTCGAGTCGATCCGACCGGCGGAACCCGAATTCGCGAACCGGAGGGCCGATCGCGAAGCCGCGCTAGGAACGCGTCAGGGAGGTGAAAGTGAGTCACCCAGCCGAGTTTCGAGTCGATCCGACCGGCGGAACCCGAATTCGCGAACCGGAGGGCCGATCGCGAAGCCGCGCTAGGAACGCGTCAGGAGGTGAAAGTGAGTCACCCAGCCGAGTTTCGAGTCGATCCGACCGGCGGAACCCGAATTCGCGAACCGGAGGGCCGATCGCGAAGCCGCGCTAGGAACGCGTCAGGAGGTGAAAGTGAGTCACCCAGCCGAGTTTCGAGTCGATCCGACCGGCGGAACCCGAATTCGCGAACCGGAGGGCCGATCGCGAAGCCGCGCTAGGAACGCGTCAGGGAGGTGAAAGTGAGTCACCCAGCCGAGTTTCGAGTCGATCCGACCGGCGGAACCCGAATTCGCGAACCGGAGGGCCGATCGCGAAGCCGCGCTAGGAACGCGTCAGGGAGGTGAAAGTGAGTCACCCAGCCGAGTTTCGAGTCGATCCGACCGGCGGAACCCGAATTCGCGAACCGGAGGGCCGATCGCGAAGCCGCGCTAGGAACGCGTCAGGGAGGTGAAAGTGAGTCACCCAGCCGAGTTTCGAGTCGATCCGACCGGCGGAACCCGAATTCGCGAACCGGAGGGCCGATCGCGAAGCCGCGCTAGGAACGCGTCAGGGAGGTGAAAGTGAGTCACCCAGCCGAGTTTCGAGTCGATCCGACCGGCGGAACCCGAATTCGCGAACCGGAGGGCCGATCGCGAAGCCGCGCTAGGAACGCGTCAGGAGGTGAAAGTGAGTCACCCAGCCGAGTTTCGAGTCGATCCGACCGGCGGAACCCGAATTCGCGAACCGGAGGGCCGATCGCGAAGCCGCGCTAGGAACGCGTCAGGGAGGTGAAAGTGAGTCACCCAGCCGAGTTTCGAGTCGATCCGACCGGCGGAACCCGAATTCGCGAACCGGAGGGCCGATCGCGAAGCCGCGCTAGGAACGCGTCAGGGAGGTGAAAGTGAGTCACCCAGCCGAGTTTCGAGTCGATCCGACCGGCGGAACCCGAATTCGCGAACCGGAGGGCCGATCGCGAAGCCGCGCTAGGAACGCGTCAGGGAGGTGAAAGTGAGTCACCCAGCCGAGTTTCGAGTCGATCCGACCGGCGGAACCCGAATTCGCGAACCGGAGGGCCGATCGCGAAGCCGCGCTAGGAACGCGTCAGGGAGGTGAAAGTGAGTCACCCAGCCGAGTTTCGAGTCGATCCGACCGGCGGAACCCGAATTCGCGAACCGGAGGGCCGATCGCGAAGCCGCGCTAGGAACGCGTCAGGGGGGTGAAAGTGAGTCACCCAGCCGAGTTTCGAGTCGATCCGACCGGCGGAACCCGAATTCGCGAACCGGAGGGCCGATCGCGAAGCCGCGCTAGGAACGCGTCAGGGAGGTGAAAGTGAGTCACCCAGCCGAGTTTCGAGTCGATCCGACCGGCGGAACCCGAATTCGCGAACCGGAGGGCCGATCGCGAAGCCGCGCTAGGAACGCGTCAGGATGGTGAAAGTGAGTCACCCAGCCGAGTTTCGAGTCGATCCGACCGGCGGAACCCGAATTCGCGAACCGGAGGGCCGATCGCGAAGCCGCGCTAGGAACGCGTCAGGGAGGTGAAAGTGAGTCACCCAGCCGAGTTTCGAGTCGATCCGACCGGCGGAACCCGAATTCGCGAACCGGAGGGCCGATCGCGAAGCCGCGCTAGGAACGCGTCAGGGAGGTGAAAGTGAGTCACCCAGCCGAGTTTCGAGTCGATCCGACCGGCGGAACCCGAATTCGCGAACCGGAGGGCCGATCGCGAAGCCGCGCTAGGAACGCGTCAGGGAGGTGAAAGTGAGTCACCCAGCCGAGTTTCGAGTCGATCCGACCGGCGGAACCCGAATTCGCGAACCGGAGGGCCGATCGCGAAGCCGCGCTAGGAACGCGTCAGGGAGGTGAAAGTGAGTCACCCAGCCGAGTTTCGAGTCGATCCGACCGGCGGAACCCGAATTCGCGAACCGGAGGGCCGATCGCGAAGCCGCGCTAGGAACGCGTCAGGGAGGTGAAAGTGAGTCACCCAGCCGAGTTTCGAGTCGATCCGACCGGCGGAACCCGAATTCGCGAACCGGAGGGCCGATCGCGAAGCCGCGCTAGGAACGCGTCAGGGAGGTGAAAGTGAGTCACCCAGCCGAGTTTCGAGTCGATCCGACCGGCGGAACCCGAATTCGCGAACCGGAGGCCGATCGCGAAGCCGCGCTAGGAACGCGTCAGGAGGTGAAAGTGAGTCACCCAGCCGAGTTTCGAGTCGATCCGACCGGCGGAACCCGAATTCGCGAACCGGAGGGCCGATCGCGAAGCCGCGCTAGGAACGCGTCAGGGAGGTGAAAGTGAGTCACCCAGCCGAGTTTCGAGTCGATCCGACCGGCGGAACCCGAATTCGCGAACCGGAGGGCCGATCGCGAAGCCGCGCTAGGAACGCGTCAGGGAGGTGAAAGTGAGTCACCCAGCCGAGTTTCGAGTCGATCCGACCGGCGGAACCCGAATTCGCGAACCGGAGGGCCGATCGCGAAGCCGCGCTAGGAACGCGTCAGGGAGGTGAAAGTGAGTCACCCAGCCGAGTTTCGAGTCGATCCGACCGGCGGAACCCGAATTCGCGAACCGGAGGGCCGATCGCGAAGCCGCGCTAGGAACGCGTCAGGAGGTGAAAGTGAGTCACCCAGCCGAGTTTCGAGTCGATCCGACCGGCGGAACCCGAATTCGCGAACCGGAAGGCCGATCGCGAAGCCGCGCTAGGAACGCGTCAGGGAGGTGAAAGTGAGTCACCCAGCCGAGTTTCGAGTCGATCCGACCGGCGGAACCCGAATTCGCGAACCGGAGGGCCGATCGCGAAGCCGCGCTAGGAACGCGTCAGGGAGGTGAAAGTGAGTCACCCAGCCGAGTTTCGAGTCGATCCGACCGGCGGAACCCGAATTCGCGAACCGGAGGGCCGATCGCGAAGCCGCGCTAGGAACGCGTCAGGGAGGTGAAAGTGAGTCACCCAGCCGAGTTTCGAGTCGATCCGACCGGCGGAACCCGAATTCGCGAACCGGAGGGCCGATCGCGAAGCCGCGCTAGGAACGCGTCAGGGAGGTGAAAGTGAGTCACCCAGCCGAGTTTCGAGTCGATCCGACCGGCGGAACCCGAATTCGCGAACCGGAGGGCCGATCGCGAAGCCGCGCTAGGAACGCGTCAGGGAGGTGAAAGTGAGTCACCCAGCCGAGTTTCGAGTCGATCCGACCGGCGGAACCCGAATTCGCGAACCGGAGGGCCGATCGCGAAGCCGCGCTAGGAACGCGTCAGGGAGGTGAAAGTGAGTCACCCAGCCGAGTTTCGAGTCGATCCGACCGGCGGAACCCGAATTCGCGAACCGGAGGGCCGATCGCGAAGCCGCGCTAGGAACGCGTCAGGAGGTGAAAGTGAGTCACCCAGCCGAGTTTCGAGTCGATCCGACCGGCGGAACCCGAATTCGCGAACCGGAGGGCCGATCGCGAAGCCGCGCTAGGAACGCGTCAGGGAGGTGAAAGTGAGTCACCCAGCCGAGTTTCGAGTCGATCCGACCGGCGGAACCCGAATTCGCGAACCGGAGGGCCGATCGCGAAGCCGCGCTAGGAACGCGTCAGGAGGTGAAAGTGAGTCACCCAGCCGAGTTTCGAGTCGATCCGACCGGCGGAACCCGAATTCGCGAACCGGAGGGCCGATCGCGAAGCCGCGCTAGGAACGCGTCAGGGAGGTGAAAGTGAGTCACCCAGCCGAGTTTCGAGTCGATCCGACCGGCGGAACCCGAATTCGCGAACCGGAGGGCCGATCGCGAAGCCGCGCTAGGAACGCGTCAGGAGGTGAAAGTGAGTCACCCAGCCGAGTTTCGAGTCGATCCGACCGGCGGAACCCGAATTCGCGAACCGGAGGCCGATCGCGAAGCCGCGCTAGGAACGCGTCAGGGAGGTGAAAGTGAGTCACCCAGCCGAGTTTCGAGTCGATCCGACCGGCGGAACCCGAATTCGCGAACCGGAAGTCCGATCGCGAAGCCGCGCTAGGAACGCGTCAGGAGGTGAAAGTGAGTCACCCAGCCGAGTTTCGAGTCGATCCGACCGGCGGAACCCGAATTCGCGAACCGGAAGTCCGATCGCGAAGCCGCGCTAGGAACGCGTCAGGGAGGTGAAAGTGAGTCACCCAGCCGAGTTTCGAGTCGATCCGACCGGCGGAACCCGAATTCGCGAACCGGAGGGCCGATCGCGAAGCCGCGCTAGGAACGCGTCAGGGAGGTGAAAGTGAGTCACCCAGCCGAGTTTCGAGTCGATCCGACCGGCGGAACCCGAATTCGCGAACCGGAGGTCCGATCGCGAAGCCGCTCTAGGAACGCGTCAGGGAGGTGAAAGTGAGTCACCCAGCCGAGTTTCGAGTCGATCCGACCGCGGATAGCCGAATCTGCAGCCTTTCGAACCGTTTTGTACCGATACTAGAAATCGGGCTTTTCCTTTTCCATTTCATTTCCTTTTTTCCTTTTCCCCGACCTTTTTTTTTTTTTTTCTTTCCCCTTTTCCCCCCCTTCCTTTAACCTTTACCTTTACCCCTTTCCTCGAACCTCGGACCCGACCTCTAACCGGAGGATCATTTAGGTGAAAGTGAGTCACCCAGCCGAGTTTCGAGTCGATCCGACCGGCGGAACCCGAATTCGCGAACCGGAGGGCCGATCGCGAAGCCGCGCTAGGAACGCGTCAGGGAGGTGAAAGTGAGTCACCCAGCCGAGTTTCGAGTCGATCCGACCGGCGGAACCCGAATTCGCGAACCGGAGGTCCGATCGCGAAGCCGCGCTAGGAACGCGTCAGGGAGGTGAAAGTGAGTCACCCAGCCGAGTTTCGAGTCGATCCGACCGGCGGAACCCGAATTCGCGAACCGGAAGTCCGATCGCGAAGCCGCGCTAGGAACGCGTCAGGGAGGTGAAAGTGAGTCACCCAGCCGAGTTTCGAGTCGATCCGACCGGCGGAACCCGAATTCGCGAACCGGAGGGCCGATCGCGAAGCCGCGCTAGGAACGCGTCAGGGAGGTGAAAGTGAGTCACCCAGCCGAGTTTCGAGTCGATCCGACCGGCGGAACCCGAATTCGCGAACCGGAGGTCCGATCGCGAAGCCGCGCTAGGAACGCGTCAGGGAGGTGAAAGTGAGTCACCCAGCCGAGTTTCGAGTCGATCCGACCGGCGGAACCCGAATTCGCGAACCGGAGGGCCGATCGCGAAGCCGCGCTAGGAACGCGTCAGGGAGGTGAAAGTGAGTCACCCAGCCGAGTTTCGAGTCGATCCGACCGGCGGAACCCGAATTCGCGAACCGGAGGTCCGATCGCGAAGCCGCGCTAGGAACGCGTCAGGGAGGTGAAAGTGAGTCACCCAGCCGAGTTTCGAGTCGATCCGACCGGCGGAACCCGAATTCGCGAACCGGAGGGCCGATCGCGAAGCCGCGCTAGGAACGCGTCAGGGAGGTGAAAGTGAGTCACCCAGCCGAGTTTCGAGTCGATCCGACCGGCGGAACCCGAATTCGCGAACCGGAGGGCCGATCGCGAAGCCGCGCTAGGAACGCGTCAGGAGGTGAAAGTGAGTCACCCAGCCGAGTTTCGAGTCGATCCGACCGGCGGAACCCGAATTCGCGAACCGGAAGTCCGATCGCGAAGCCGCGCTAGGAACGCGTCAGGGAGGTGAAAGTGAGTCACCCAGCCGAGTTTCGAGTCGATCCGACCGGCGGAACCCGAATTCGCGAACCGGAGGGCCGATCGCGAAGCCGCGCTAGGAACGCGTCAGGGAGGTGAAAGTGAGTCACCCAGCCGAGTTTCGAGTCGATCCGACCGGCGGAACCCGAATTCGCGAACCGGAGGGCCGATCGCGAAGCCGCGCTAGGAACGCGTCAGGGAGGTGAAAGTGAGTCACCCAGCCGAGTTTCGAGTCGATCCGACCGGCGGAACCCGAATTCGCGAACCGGAGGGCCGATCGCGAAGCCGCGCTAGGAACGCGTCAGGGAGGTGAAAGTGAGTCACCCAGCCGAGTTTCGAGTCGATCCGACCGGCGGAACCCGAATTCGCGAACCGGAGGGCCGATCGCGAAGCCGCGCTAGGAACGCGTCAGGGAGGTGAAAGTGAGTCACCCAGCCGAGTTTCGAGTCGATCCGACCGGCGGAACCCGAATTCGCGAACCGTAGGGCCGATCGCGAAGCCGCGCTAGGAACGCGTCAGGGAGGTGAAAGTGAGTCACCCAGCCGAGTTTCGAGTCGATCCGACCGGCGGAACCCGAATTCGCGAACCGGAGGGCCGATCGCGAAGCCGCGCTAGGAACGCGTCAGGATGGTGAAAGTGAGTCACCCAGCCGAGTTTCGAGTCGATCCGACCGGCGGAACCCGAATTCGCGAACCGGAGGGCCGATCGCGAAGCCGCGCTAGGAACGCGTCAGGGAGGTGAAAGTGAGTCACCCAGCCGAGTTTCGAGTCGATCCGACCGGCGGAACCCGAATTCGCGAACCGGAGGGCCGATCGCGAAGCCGCGCTAGGAACGCGTCAGGGAGGTGAAAGTGAGTCACCCAGCCGAGTTTCGAGTCGATCCGACCGGCGGAACCCGAATTCGCGAACCGGAGGGCCGATCGCGAAGCCGCGCTAGGAACGCGTCAGGGAGGTGAAAGTGAGTCACCCAGCCGAGTTTCGAGTCGATCCGACCGGCGGAACCCGAATTCGCGAACCGGAGGGCCGATCGCGAAGCCGCGCTAGGAACGCGTCAGGAGGTGAAAGTGAGTCACCCAGCCGAGTTTCGAGTCGATCCGACCGGCGGAACCCGAATTCGCGAACCGGAGGGCCGATCGCGAAGCCGCGCTAGGAACGCGTCAGGAGGTGAAAGTGAGTCACCCAGCCGAGTTTCGAGTCGATCCGACCGGCGGAACCCGAATTCGCGAACCGGAGGGCCGATCGCGAAGCCGCGCTAGGAACGCGTCAGGGAGGTGAAAGTGAGTCACCCAGCCGAGTTTCGAGTCGATCCGACCGGCGGAACCCGAATTCGCGAACCGGAGGGCCGATCGCGAAGCCGCGCTAGGAACGCGTCAGGAGGTGAAAGTGAGTCACCCAGCCGAGTTTCGAGTCGATCCGACCGGCGGAACCCGAATTCGCGAACCGGAGGGCCGATCGCGAAGCCGCGCTAGGAACGCGTCAGGGAGGTGAAAGTGAGTCACCCAGCCGAGTTTCGAGTCGATCCGACCGGCGGAACCCGAATTCGCGAACCGGAGGGCCGATCGCGAAGCCGCGCTAGGAACGCGTCAGGGAGGTGAAAGTGAGTCACCCAGCCGAGTTTCGAGTCGATCCGACCGGCGGAACCCGAATTCGCGAACCGGAGGGCCGATCGCGAAGCCGCGCTAGGAACGCGTCAGGGAGGTGAAAGTGAGTCACCCAGCCGAGTTTCGAGTCGATCCGACCGGCGGAACCCGAATTCGCGAACCGGAGGGCCGATCGCGAAGCCGCGCTAGGAACGCGTCAGGGAGGTGAAAGTGAGTCACCCAGCCGAGTTTCGAGTCGATCCGACCGGCGGAACCCGAATTCGCGAACCGGAGGGCCGATCGCGAAGCCGCGCTAGGAACGCGTCAGGGAGGTGAAAGTGAGTCACCCAGCCGAGTTTCGAGTCGATCCGACCGGCGGAACCCGAATTCGCGAACCGGAGGGCCGATCGCGAAGCCGCGCTAGGAACGCGTCAGGGAGGTGAAAGTGAGTCACCCAGCCGAGTTTCGAGTCGATCCGACCGGCGGAACCCGAATTCGCGAACCGGAGGGCCGATCGCGAAGCCGCGCTAGGAACGCGTCAGGAGGTGAAAGTGAGTCACCCAGCCGAGTTTCGAGTCGATCCGACCGGCGGAACCCGAATTCGCGAACCGGAGGGCCGATCGCGAAGCCGCGCTAGGAACGCGTCAGGGAGGTGAAAGTGAGTCACCCAGCCGAGTTTCGAGTCGATCCGACCGGCGGAACCCGAATTCGCGAACCGGAGGGCCGATCGCGAAGCCGCGCTAGGAACGCGTCAGGAGGTGAAAGTGAGTCACCCAGCCGAGTTTCGAGTCGATCCGACCGGCGGAACCCGAATTCGCGAACCGGAGGTCCGATCGCGAAGCCGCGCTAGGAACGCGTCAGGAGGTGAAAGTGAGTCACCCAGCCGAGTTTCGAGTCGATCCGACCGGCGGAACCCGAATTCGCGAACCGGAGGGCCGATCGCGAAGCCGCGCTAGGAACGCGTCAGGGAGGTGAAAGTGAGTCACCCAGCCGAGTTTCGAGTCGATCCGACCGGCGGAACCCGAATTCGCGAACCGGAGGGCCGATCGCGAAGCCGCGCTAGGAACGCGTCAGGGAGGTGAAAGTGAGTCACCCAGCCGAGTTTCGAGTCGATCCGACCGGCGGAACCCGAATTCGCGAACCGGAGGGCGATCGCGAAGCCGCGCTAGGAACGCGTCAGGGAGGTGAAAGTGAGTCACCCAGCCGAGTTTCGAGTCGATCCGACCGGCGGAACCCGAATTCGCGAACCGGAGGCCGATCGCGAAGCCGCGCTAGGAACGCGTCAGGAGGTGAAAGTGAGTCACCCAGCCGAGTTTCGAGTCGATCCGACCGGCGGAACCCGAATTCGCGAACCGTAGGGCCGATCGCGAAGCCGCGCTAGGAACGCGTCAGGAGGTGAAAGTGAGTCACCCAGCCGAGTTTCGAGTCGATCCGACCGGCGGAACCCGAATTCGCGAACCGGAAGGCCGATCGCGAAGCCGCGCTAGGAACGCGTCAGGGAGGTGAAAGTGAGTCACCCAGCCGAGTTTCGAGTCGATCCGACCGGCGGAACCCGAATTCGCGAACCGGAGGTCCGATCGCGAAGCCGCGCTAGGAACGCGTCAGGGAGGTGAAAGTGAGTCACCCAGCCGAGTTTCGAGTCGATCCGACCGGCGGAACCCGAATTCGCGAACCGGAGGGCCGATCGCGAAGCCGCGCTAGGAACGCGTCAGGAGGTGAAAGTGAGTCACCCAGCCGAGTTTCGAGTCGATCCGACCGGCGGAACCCGAATTCGCGAACCGGAGGGCCGATCGCGAAGCCGCGCTAGGAACGCGTCAGGAGGTGAAAGTGAGTCACCCAGCCGAGTTTCGAGTCGATCCGACCGGCGGAACCCGAATTCGCGAACCGGAGGGCCGATCGCGAAGCCGCGCTAGGAACGCGTCAGGGAGGTGAAAGTGAGTCACCCAGCCGAGTTTCGAGTCGATCCGACCGCGAAGCCAATCGCGCCTTTCTGAAACCGTTTGTAACGATACTAGAAATCGGGCTTTTTTCCTTTTCCTTTCCCTTTCCTTTTCCTTTTCCGACCTTTTCCTTTTTTTTTTTTTTTTTTTCGAAAGTTTTTTCCTTTCCTTTTTAGGTTCCTTTTCCTTTTTTCTTTTCCTTTCACCTTTACCGAGTTTACCTTTCCTTTACCGACCTCGAACCTCTACCTCTACCCGACCGGAACCTTTCCGATCGCGAAGCCGCCTTTAGGAACGCGTCAGGTTGTGAAAGTGAGTCACCCAGCCGAGTTTCGAGTCGATCCGACCGGCGGAACCCGAATTCGCGAACCGGAAGTCCGATCGCGAAGCCGCGCTAGGAACGCGTCAGGAGGTGAAAGTGAGTCACCCAGCCGAGTTTCGAGTCGATCCGACCGGCGGAACCCGAATTCGCGAACCGGAGGGCCGATCGCGAAGCCGCGCTAGGAACGCGTCAGGAGGTGAAAGTGAGTCACCCAGCCGAGTTTCGAGTCGATCCGACCGGCGGAACCCGAATTCGCGAACCGGAAGTCCGATCGCGAAGCCGCGCTAGGAACGCGTCAGGGAGGTGAAAGTGAGTCACCCAGCCGAGTTTCGAGTCGATCCGACCGGCGGAACCCGAATTCGCGAACCGGAGGGCCGATCGCGAAGCCGCGCTAGGAACGCGTCAGGGAGGTGAAAGTGAGTCACCCAGCCGAGTTTCGAGTCGATCCGACCGGCGGAACCCGAATTCGCGAACCGGAAGTCCGATCGCGAAGCCGCGCTAGGAACGCGTCAGGGAGGTGAAAGTGAGTCACCCAGCCGAGTTTCGAGTCGATCCGACCGGCGGAACCCGAATTCGCGAACCGGAGGCCGATCGCGAAGCCGCGCTAGGAACGCGTCAGGGAGGTGAAAGTGAGTCACCCAGCCGAGTTTCGAGTCGATCCGACCGGCGGAACCCGAATTCGCGAACCGGAAGTCCGATCGCGAAGCCGCGCTAGGAACGCGTCAGGGAGGTGAAAGTGAGTCACCCAGCCGAGTTTCGAGTCGATCCGACCGGCGGAACCCGAATTCGCGAACCGAGGGCCGATCGCGAAGCCGCGCTAGGAACGCGTCAGGGAGGTGAAAGTGAGTCACCCAGCCGAGTTTCGAGTCGATCCGACCGGCGGAACCCGAATTCGCGAACCGGAGGGCCGATCGCGAAGCCGCGCTAGGAACGCGTCAGGGAGGTGAAAGTGAGTCACCCAGCCGAGTTTCGAGTCGATCCGACCGGCGGAACCCGAATTCGCGAACCGGAGGTCCGATCGCGAAGCCGCGCTAGGAACGCGTCAGGAGGTGAAAGTGAGTCACCCAGCCGAGTTTCGAGTCGATCCGACCGGCGGAACCCGAATTCGCGAACCGGAGGCCGATCGCGAAGCCGCGCTAGGAACGCGTCAGGGAGGTGAAAGTGAGTCACCCAGCCGAGTTTCGAGTCGATCCGACCGGCGGAACCCGAATTCGCGAACCGGAGGGCCGATCGCGAAGCCGCGCTAGGAACGCGTCAGGGAGGTGAAAGTGAGTCACCCAGCCGAGTTTCGAGTCGATCCGACCGGCGGAACCCGAATTCGCGAACCGGAGGGCCGATCGCGAAGCCGCGCTAGGAACGCGTCAGGGAGGTGAAAGTGAGTCACCCAGCCGAGTTTCGAGTCGATCCGACCGGCGGAACCCGAATTCGCGAACCGGAGGGCCGATCGCGAAGCCGCGCTAGGAACGCGTCAGGGAGGTGAAAGTGAGTCACCCAGCCGAGTTTCGAGTCGATCCGACCGGCGGAACCCGAATTCGCGAACCGGAGGGCCGATCGCGAAGCCGCGCTAGGAACGCGTCAGGGAGGTGAAAGTGAGTCACCCAGCCGAGTTTCGAGTCGATCCGACCGGCGGAACCCGAATTCGCGAACCGGAGGGCCGATCGCGAAGCCGCGCTAGGAACGCGTCAGGGAGGTGAAAGTGAGTCACCCAGCCGAGTTTCGAGTCGATCCGACCGGCGGAACCCGAATTCGCGAACCGGAGGGCCGATCGCGAAGCCGCGCTAGGAACGCGTCAGGAGGTGAAAGTGAGACACCCAGCCGAGTTTCGAGTCGATCCGACCGGCGGAACCCGAATTCGCGAACCGGAGGTCCGATCGCGAAGCCGCGCTAGGAACGCGTCAGGATGGTGAAAGTGAGTCACCCAGCCGAGTTTCGAGTCGATCCGACCGGCGGAACCCGAATTCGCGAACCGGAGGGCCGATCGCGAAGCCGCGCTAGGAACGCGTCAGGATGGTGAAAGTGAGTCACCCAGCCGAGTTTCGAGTCGATCCGACCGGCGGAACCCGAATTCGCGAACCGGAGGGCCGATCGCGAAGCCGCGCTAGGAACGCGTCAGGGAGGTGAAAGTGAGTCACCCAGCCGAGTTTCGAGTCGATCCGACCGGCGGAACCCGAATTCGCGAACCGGAAGGCCGATCGCGAAGCCGCGCTAGGAACGCGTCAGGGAGGTGAAAGTGAGTCACCCAGCCGAGTTTCGAGTCGATCCGACCGGCGGAACCCGAATTCGCGAACCGGAGGGCCGATCGCGAAGCCGCGCTAGGAACGCGTCAGGGAGGTGAAAGTGAGTCACCCAGCCGAGTTTCGAGTCGATCCGACCGGCGGAACCCGAATTCGCGAACCGGAGGGCCGATCGCGAAGCCGCGCTAGGAACGCGTCAGGGAGGTGAAAGTGAGTCACCCAGCCGAGTTTCGAGTCGATCCGACCGGCGGAACCCGAATTCGCGAACCGGAAGTCCGATCGCGAAGCCGCGCTAGGAACGCGTCAGGATGGTGAAAGTGAGTCACCCAGCCGAGTTTCGAGTCGATCCGACCGGCGGAACCCGAATTCGCGAACCGGAGGGCCGATCGCGAAGCCGCGCTAGGAACGCGTCAGGGAGGTGAAAGTGAGTCACCCAGCCGAGTTTCGAGTCGATCCGACCGGCGGAACCCGAATTCGCGAACCGGGGCCGATCGCGAAGCCGCGCTAGGAACGCGTCAGGGAGGTGAAAGTGAGTCACCCAGCCGAGTTTCGAGTCGATCCGACCGGCGGAACCCGAATTCGCGAACCGGAGGGCCGATCGCGAAGCCGCGCTAGGAACGCGTCAGGGAGGTGAAAGTGAGTCACCCAGCCGAGTTTCGAGTCGATCCGACCGGCGAACCCGAATTCGCGAACCGGAGGGCCGATCGCGAAGCCGCGCTAGGAACGCGTCAGGGAGGTGAAAGTGAGTCACCCAGCCGAGTTTCGAGTCGATCCGACCGGCGGAACCCGAATTCGCGAACCGGAGGGCCGATCGCGAAGCCGCGCTAGGAACGCGTCAGGGAGGTGAAAGTGAGTCACCCAGCCGAGTTTCGAGTCGATCCGACCGGCGGAACCCGAATTCGCGAACCGGATCCGATCGCGAAGCCGCGCTAGGAACGCGTCAGGAGGTGAAAGTGAGTCACCCAGCCGAGTTTCGAGTCGATCCGACCGGCGGAACCCGAATTCGCGAACCGGAGGGCCGATCGCGAAGCCGCGCTAGGAACGCGTCAGGGAGGTGAAAGTGAGTCACCCAGCCGAGTTTCGAGTCGATCCGACCGGCGGAACCCGAATTCGCGAACCGGAGGGCCGATCGCGAAGCCGCGCTAGGAACGCGTCAGGGAGGTGAAAGTGAGTCACCCAGCCGAGTTTCGAGTCGATCCGACCGGCGGAACCCGAATTCGCGAACCGGAGGGCCGATCGCGAAGCCGCGCTAGGAACGCGTCAGGGAGGTGAAAGTGAGTCACCCAGCCGAGTTTCGAGTCGATCCGACCGGCGGAACCCGAATTCGCGAACCGGAGGGCCGATCGCGAAGCCGCGCTAGGAACGCGTCAGGGAGGTGAAAGTGAGTCACCCAGCCGAGTTTCGAGTCGATCCGACCGGCGGAACCCGAATTCGCGAACCGGAGGGCCGATCGCGAAGCCGCGCTAGGAACGCGTCAGGGAGGTGAAAGTGAGTCACCCAGCCGAGTTTCGAGTCGATCCGACCGGCGGAACCCGAATTCGCGAACCGGAGGGCCGATCGCGAAGCCGCGCTAGGAACGCGTCAGGATGGTGAAAGTGAGTCACCCAGCCGAGTTTCGAGTCGATCCGACCGGCGGAACCCGAATTCGCGAACCGGAGGGCCGATCGCGAAGCCGCGCTAGGAACGCGTCAGGGAGGTGAAAGTGAGTCACCCAGCCGAGTTTCGAGTCGATCCGACCGGCGAACCCGAATTCGCGAACCGGAGGGCCGATCGCGAAGCCGCGCTAGGAACGCGTCAGGGAGGTGAAGTGAGTCACCCAGCCGAGTTTCGAGTCGATCCGACCGGCGGAACCCGAATTCGCGAACCGGAGGGCCGATCGCGAAGCCGCGCTAGGAACGCGTCAGGATGGTGAAAGTGAGTCACCCAGCCGAGTTTCGAGTCGATCCGACCGGCGGAACCCGAATTCGCGAACCGGAGGGCCGATCGCGAAGCCGCGCTAGGAACGCGTCAGGGAGGTGAAAGTGAGTCACCCAGCCGAGTTTCGAGTCGATCCGACCGGCGGAACCCGAATTCGCGAACCGGAGGGCCGATCGCGAAGCCGCGCTAGGAACGCGTCAGGAGGTGAAAGTGAGTCACCCAGCCGAGTTTCGAGTCGATCCGACCGGCGGAACCCGAATCCGCGAACCGGAGGGCCGATCGCGAAGCCGCGCTAGGAACGCGTCAGGGAGGTGAAAGTGAGTCACCCAGCCGAGTTTCGAGTCGATCCGACCGGCGGAACCCGAATTCGCGAACCGGAGGGCCGATCGCGAAGCCGCGCTAGGAACGCGTCAGGGAGGTGAAAGTGAGTCACCCAGCCGAGTTTCGAGTCGATCCGACCGGCGGAACCCGAATTCGCGAACCGGAGGGCCGATCGCGAAGCCGCGCTAGGAACGCGTCAGGATGGTGAAAGTGAGTCACCCAGCCGAGTTTCGAGTCGATCCGACCGGCGGAACCCGAATTCGCGAACCGGAGGGCCGATCGCGAAGCCGCGCTAGGAACGCGTCAGGGAGGTGAAAGTGAGTCACCCAGCCGAGTTCGAGTCGATCCGACCGGCGGAACCCGAATTCGCGAACCGGAGGGCCGATCGCGAAGCCGCGCTAGGAACGCGTCAGGATGGTGAAAGTGAGTCACCCAGCCGAGTTTCGAGTCGATCCGACCGGCGGAACCCGAATTCGCGAACCGAAGGGCCGATCGCGAAGCCGCGCTAGGAACGCGTCAGGGAGGTGAAAGTGAGTCACCCAGCCGAGTTTCGAGTCGATCCGACCGGCGGAACCCGAATTCGCGAACCGGAGGCCGATCGCGAAGCCGCGCTAGGAACGCGTCAGGGAGGTGAAAGTGAGTCACCCAGCCGAGTTTCGAGTCGATCCGACCGGCGGAACCCGAATTCGCGAACCGGAGGGCCGATCGCGAAGCCGCGCTAGGAACGCGTCAGGATGGTGAAAGTGAGTCACCCAGCCGAGTTTCGAGTCGATCCGACCGGCGGAACCCGAATTCGCGAACCGGAGGGCCGATCGCGAAGCCGCGCTAGGAACGCGTCAGGGAGGTGAAAGTGAGTCACCCAGCCGAGTTTCGAGTCGATCCGACCGGCGGAACCCGAATTCGCGAACCGGAAGTCCGATCGCGAAGCCGCGCTAGGAACGCGTCAGGGAGGTGAAAGTGAGTCACCCAGCCGAGTTTCGAGTCGATCCGACCGGCGGAACCCGAATTCGCGAACCGGAGGGCCGATCGCGAAGCCGCGCTAGGAACGCGTCAGGGAGGTGAAGTGAGTCACCCAGCCGAGTTTCGAGTCGATCCGACCGGCGGAACCCGAATTCGCGAACCGGAGTCCGATCGCGAAGCCGCGCTAGGAACGCGTCAGGGAGTGAAAGTGAGTCACCCAGCCGAGTTTCGAGTCGATCCGACCGGCGGAACCGAATTCGCGAACCGGAGTCCGATCGCGAAGCCGCGCTAGGAACGCGTCAGGGAGGTGAAAGTGAGTCACCCAGCCGAGTTTCGAGTCGATCCGACCGGCGGAACCCGAATTCGCGAACCGGAGGGCCGATCGCGAAGCCGCGCTAGGAACGCGTCAGGGAGGTGAAAGTGAGTCACCCAGCCGAGTTTCGAGTCGATCCGACCGGCGGAACCCGAATTCGCGAACCGGAAGGCCGATCGCGAAGCCGCGCTAGGAACGCGTCAGGGAGGTGAAGTGAGTCACCCCCAGAGATTTCGAGTCGATCCGACCGCGGAAC